>NC_134830.1:65162983-65211552 GCF_004210375.1 Tachypleus tridentatus
TTAAAAACTGCAAGAAACTCGTTTATTTTTGTGTACAGTCAAAATTCTTCTTTTGTTTTGTTTTAATGCTTACGCTAAGGGAGGGTCACTTGAAAGGAATGTAACCGTAATGGCAGACCACTGTACTGGCAGTCATGAATAAGCACTTTTGAAAATGGTGTAAGCAACAAAACATACCTCTCACGTTACTCTAAAACACTCCACACGCGTTGATAGTGGTTTACTAGTGGAACATTTAGATTAGAACTAACAAGATAGTATCAAACCTCCATGGCTAGAAGTAAGGAATAATGGGCTTTGTGGTTTAGTAATGGAAACTATTGATTACACTTAACTAAATTACTTTACCGAGTAGGTCTGGAGAGAGGGGGGGGACGTATGAAGAATAGAAAAAAAAAAAAGAGACTAGGACTAACATGTGGATAAACCTGTAAAATACGACTCACTCCTGGATATATTATTGTACATAGTTGTCACCACCCTCGCAACCTCTTATCTTGAGCTTTATTTTCACTCAGTGGATAAATTACTATGCTAGTCAGGTTCTGTAGACACACGTATAAGGGTGGTGAAGAGATTTGTTGTTCAGATATCCCAGATACTCTAGAAGAAAAAAACTGTAAAGGACTGACGTCTAGCACTGAGTTGGGTTGTTATTAAAACAATACAATATAATTTTGTTGCTGAATTTAAAAAAATAATTGAACCATGAACAACTTCACACAACACATTACTTTTAATACTCATAACTGGCGTAAGACTGTTTTATCGTAAAATAGGTCAAACCCAGTCCCTTGAACATGTCTGTTCATGAAACTGATTGTTAAAAAATCTCAGAGCTGCTCTAATTTTGAACTACTGACAAGAGGGACGGCACCAGTTAACAGCACACTACCGCCCAAAATCCATGCAAAGATATTGATTGTTACTCTTATAACGCATAACCAATTTAAAGTTTGAGGATATTTTATCGGTTTGCACAGACTCCAAACCGGCTCTCCCATTTCGAAATTCGGATATCTACCACAGGGCAAAGCCACGCCTTATTTTTTTTATTGCCAAGTATTATGTCTTTAGCGATAACTATTTGCAGGTGGATGGATCCCTTGGAGGTGTTCGGGTGAAAGAGCAAATTGCCAATGCTTAATAGATTCTTTGTGTAAGAGATACCACACTGCCTTTTAGCCTTCACTTTATATCGCTGTTGACAATTAACCTTCCAATACCATAAAATCATACGTGATGAATAGTATTTGCTCTAAGAGACACCACACGTGACGTTTTTGTTTGTTTTGTCAATAAGTGTACGTTCCTGTTGGAAAACTGAAGCTTACATAACAGATATTAACCTATAGTTACTTTCTAAAAGGGTGTATATCTTGTCCTCAAGTTGGCTTGGCAAGTTTTTAAACAATATTTACACATAAACAAATGAAGATATGTAGTACGAATAATAAGACATATGAAGATATGTAGTACGAATAATAAAACATGAAGATATGTAGTACGAATAATAAAACATATGAAGATAAGATCACTTTGAAATGATTCGATTTCTTTTCATATCATTCACTCAAGTGATTAGGTGAAATGTTTGAGGACTTAGAACTCTAAAATTCTGAGTTTAATCGTTTCGAAACTCTCAGAACCAAACAGACTGACTAATTTACACATTTCTTTACCGATTTTTCTTTTGCATTTAAACTGTAAGGAGGTGAAAACGTATGAAAACGTTAGCACAAAATTAAACACCACAAAAGCATTGTGTAGGCCTAACTCAGATTATGAAATGTTCTGAAATAATATTATTAAATTTACAAAGATACATTTTTAGAGCATGTCCCAATGTAGTATTAGTAGGCTCTCAAGTACCTCTTCTGAATGACAATAATCTATTGAAAATAATAACGTTTCTTAACTATATTATTGTTCAGTCCTTTCTCTACTGAGCACTGTCTTAGCGAATGTTCCGCTATCTTTCATAAAAATCAGAAGTCAAACCTTTCACATAAATGTAACATAGCATCAGAATAGTAGCGTAAATCTTACCAGTAATCCCCTTGATGATCATCATACGCTAGAAATAAGCATTAAACTTATAAAATAACATTTATTTAAGATAAAATACTGAATATAAAGATTTGTGGCAACTTCCACTTATTAATATTGTTACCTCTGCTTTAATTATATTAATATGTATTCAGATTGTTACTTCTGCTCTGGTGATATTAATATGTATTCAGATTGTTATCTTTGCTCTGGTGATATTAATATGTATTCAGATTGTTATCTTTGCTCTGGTGATATTAAAGTGTATTCAGATTGTTACCACTGCAGTGGTGATATTAATATGTATTCAGATTGTTATCTTTGCTCTGGTAATATTAAAGTGTATTCAGATTGTTACCTCTGCTGTGGTCATATTAAAGTGTATTAAGATCGTTACCTTTGGTCTGGTGATATTAAAGTGTATTCAGATTGTTACCACTGCAGTGGTGATATTAAAGTGTATAGCAAGTTTAAAGTTATCGTAAAGATGTGCAAAAGAAACAATAGCAGATATAAGAGGTTAGAGTTAAATTATTTCCCATAATTATATAAACAAAGATTTTAATTGACATCTTATCTTGCTACGCCTTGTGATAAAGTTGTCCACTAATAATGTCGAGTTTGAGAGTCACGAATTGTGAAGCCTGTTGAGGAACTATATTTTTGAGCTATGTTCAGGACTAAAAAATTACTTAAAATTTTCGTGACATAAATATTGAATTCGATTAATAAGAGCTGTAAACATAATACTAAATAATGCCACGTTTATTTTACTTTATTTTCCGAACTATTTGAATTTTTTTGTTTTCAAAGATATGTGGACTTTATTAGCAATAAGTGGGTGGAAAAGCAGAGAGAATGATATGGGACTAATAGTAATTTTAATATCTAAATTTGTTTGGTTTAATGTACTGAATGCTTATAATTGCTTAAATTAGACAGTCAATAACAAAAAGAACATGCTACACTTAGATCAAACATGTTTCGATACGTGTACTTAATCGTTTGAAACCTACAAATATTACTTAAAGTGAAGTGTTAATACGTTGAAACCTTTAACCACGAGTCAAAATGAATCAAAATCTACAAACTGAACATTGATACGTGAGATAACTTACGTGCTTCCGTTGTTTCCTTTTTTGTTTTTTAACAAAACAGCAGGTCAAACACTGTTATTCTAGGTAGCCACGAAATATCTATAATACGTTTACAGGAATGCCAGTAACTTTATACTTTACCTCTAATGAAAGGCTCTGAGGGCAGTCCAATGAAATAGTAAACATTGTTGTTTTTTTGTCTTCCTTACAGCTGTCTGTCTTCTGTGATCCAACATGGGAGCGTCTGGTCGGTTTTCAAAAATCGTGATTGAAAGTAATAGTTAGGCTTAACGTAATAGGGCGGGGGTGGCAGCAAACTCGTGGAGCGAGGCATGGTTGGCCCGAGGGGTTGCCTCCCCCATCAGTAGTTGTTTGTCGCTGGGGTTGACTCAGTTCCCTAGTATGACGGGCGGTAACCTAAATATTACAACATTAACGGACAGGCGATGCTCTTTGTTCGTTTTCTCCAGGACAGTCACGTTGCCAAATTATTCAGGGATAATATTAATATTTGACTCCAAGGACCCACTAAATAACTACCTTCGTTTACCCCAAGTAAAGGCAAGATCGTGATCACTTAGAGCAACAAATAAAAGGCTCAACAGTTTTCACTATGTGGCAATGCTGTAATGATCCTATCTGGCAGCAGGGTACTGACATTAAAAACAATGTCGGGCTACAAGACATCAGCACTAATCACAGAGTCCCTTTCATTCACATTAGGTCCGTCCGCATACCAATAACCCTCAACTACTGGTTACAGAGTGTCACTCCACCCCCGCACTTGAGGACAACGGTGCACCTGGAGAGAAGAGAGTCCGCGAAAGACCAGACCTGATTCTCCGCGTCGATCAGATCAATAAATAAATAAATTACGCACTTATCAAATGTGTTTTGAATACTCGATGATAAGAATGTGATGTGAAATAGTATACTAATATAGTATACTACAGTATACCATATAGTGTTCAAGGAAATTTGCTTCGCATTGTCAACATTCTTCTAAACTCTAACAACACCTCTTTATCGGTAACGAAATTTACACACAAAAAAGTAAAACGCAACTGAGAATTTTGATGATAGCAAGGGATAAATCAATATATTCCAATCATTTTTCTTGCGTATTAATTGCGCTTATAATCAGCTTCGTTGATTTATTAATTATTATTGATTCTGAATTACTTTTGATCAACGTCATCAATATTCTGTCTTAAGACAGTTTTATTATGACGTTTCAAAGAAATAAGTGGTTATTTAATTACTGAGCGATATATTAGGAACATATTACGAAACTAAATAATATTGTTACGCACAATAATTTATCTCGGGCGAGTTTTCAAACAAGCGAAAATTTTAATTTCAATTTAGAAGTTAATTAAATGTTGATGTTTATTAAATTCGGGCCTGGCATGGCCTAGCGCATAAGGCGTGCGACTCGTAATTCGCGGGTTCGCGCCCGCGTCGCGCCAAACATGCTTCGCCCTCCCAGCAGTGAGGGCGTTATAATGTGACGGTCAATCCCACTATGCGTTGGTAAAGAGTAGCCCAAGAGTTGTCGGTGGGTGGTGATGACTAGCTGCCTTCCACTAGTCTTACACTGCTAAATTAGGACGGCTCGGTGGAGTGGGTTAACAACCTACTCACTTAAATACTTGTTGAAGAATCCGCAAGCAATTGCGGCCATATGTTCCTAGATGGAATCTAATGGTGATAACTGACTATATTAAATTTATGATATTTGCCAACAAGATTGATACACACAATTTTCTTTCTTAACACAGATATATTTTAATATACGAACAATAATACAATTTGTAATTACGGTTATTACAAATATTTGCTACAAATAATGATTTACATACACAAATTTTACAAACGTATAAACAACACTGAGTCTTCTATCTGGTCTGGAACTGAATATTTAATCTACGGTATACAAAGAGCATATTAATTCTAATTTATATGCGAAAGTTTTCATAAGCTTATAAACAATATTAAGTCCACTATTTGTTCTGGAACTAAATACCTTGTCGACAGTTCACGATGCGCAAATTACTTTTATGTTGATACACAGATACGCTTTACTTGATGGAAGTGCTAGCTAGCTCTATTCTTCACACGAGTGTTTTTCTCGAAGAAAATATCTGATGTCCTCATAGAAATACTAACGTCTGAAGTTAATCACTGAAGTTAAACAGTTTGTAAATGTTCAAAATCCATAAACATTCCCGGTCATATACCTGTAGTTTTCCGATTAATAAGGGTTTGCCACAATTATAGCTTCCGAAGCTTATAGTATACTAACCGTTGCGACTAAACAATATTATTGAACTGTCTCTTGGCGTGTCGATTTATAATCTTCAGGCGAAGTTCTAGAAAGCTCATTTGGCTCAACAATATTCCAAGATACGGTAATGCTTTCGTAAAAAATATATAGTTGATTCTTACTTTCGAGAATATTCTACAAATTTAGAGAACAGGCGGAACTTGTGCAATATACATTTAACAATATAAGTTACACACAATACTAAATATATATTAAATTTAAAATTTAAACAAACCTGGATTTAATTTAGAATAACATTAAATCTGTTACAATATGAATATCAGTTTCAGTTTGTAAACTCATTGTTTCAACTACAATTACATGTTTAAGGCTTTGTTATACAAAATGCGCATATGGTTTTTATGGTTTAGTGATGTGGTTAGCACATCGGAAAGTTCAATGTTCGAACCTGGGTATGCTGCTAACAGTCAATACCAGAATAGGTTTAAGAGAAACCACATATGCAGGTGGTGTTACTAATTAACTGCCCTGTTTGCAGTTCTAAATTATGGATGACTGTATACGAACGTTAAAATTTCAAGACATATCAGTTTAACAACTTAGGTTAAACATATCAGTGCTCTGTCGGGAGTATTCATTAATCTAATTTAAAACAACTATATAATAGTTTATATGCTGAAGTGAAAACGTACTCACGATAGTAGCTGTTCGTTTTAAAATCAAATCCGTCATGTTATATGGTATTTGTGAAAATATCTGTCAATATCTTTTAACTGATGTTTGTGGAACGTAATGTGAAATATAACGATTGGTTTATTTATGTCAGGTAAGATCCAGGTTTACCGTGATACCATCTAAGTTTTCATCCTTTATCGTATGCATGGCCAGGTAGTTAAGGCGCTCGACTCGTAATCTGAGGGTCGCGGGCTCGAATCCTTTCACATCAAACATTATAATGTTATAACGTTTTCGGTCAATCGTTGGTAAAAGAGTTGGCGGTGGGTGGTAATGACTAGCTGCCTTCTCTCTAGTCTTACACTGCTAAATTAGGGACGGCTAGCGCAGACAATCTTCGTGTAGCTTTGTGTGAAATTCATGAGGGATGTTTTAATCGAACAAAGATACGTCTAATATACCACGTGTTTATATTTTTATCCAATTAAGTGGGGATATTGTTTTCACTTCTACCTGTATGTGTGAATATGACCAGTATAACTCTAAACAGTTTTATTTGATTTATCTCCACAGTGGTACAGCGGTGTGTTTGCGGACTTACACCTCTGAAAATTTGGGTTTCAATTCCCGTGGTGGGAACAGCGCAGACAGCTCATTTGTAGTTTTGTTTACAAACAGACAAAATCCTTTGATTTACTTGAATTTCGTTTGAAGGTTGTGTGCATCACAAGGATCAATCTGAATTTATTTTTGTGAATAAAGCTCAGACGTCATGATCGAACATACTGTAGGTCAACCATTTTCTCTATAATAGCAAGAAACTGGAATTTTCAAAAAAGTCAAAGTCAAAACAAGAGAATAAACCAAGTTAAAAGGAGTATTTTGCCACCTAGACTTACGTTTATGAAGGCAAGAAATGTTTTGGCAAATATGTTTAGTTTAGATACCCTGTTAAAATAAAACAAAAAAGACCCGGCATGACCAGGTGGGTTAAGGCGTGCGACTCGTAATTTGAGAGTCGAGGGTTCGCATTACCGTCGCACCAAACTTGCTCGCCCTTTCAGCAGTGGGGCGTTATAATGTTACGGTCAATTCCACTATTCGTTTGTACAAGAGTAGCCCAAGAGGTGGCAGTGGGTGGTAATGACTAGTTGCCTTCCCTCTAGTCTTACACTGCTAAATTAGGAACGACTAACGCAGATAGCCCTCGAGTAGCTTTGCCCAAAATTCAAAATGTTTTTTTTTTACATTTTATTTTTAGTTTGATTTTTTTAAGTAGAAAAAAAACTGATTTCTTTCGTATAAGGATTTGAACGTCTTTTGACATGTCAAAGCTATATTTTTCACATTACAAGTGAAAATATTTTAAAAAATATATTTCCAATCTTGAAATACAGGCGCTCCATCAACTTGACTGCTATTAACGAAAGGTCTCGTCGGCACTGGACATGGTAGGTGTAGTGTGGTTAGTGTAATATGTTCTCCTTTACTTTCACTCATGCCCAGCATGGCCAGGTGGTTAAGGCACTCGACTCGTAAACTGAGGGTTGCAAGTTCGAATCCCCGTTACACCAAACATGCTTACCCTTTCAGCTGTAGGAACGTTATATTGTGACAGTCAATCCCACTATTCGTTGGTAAAAGAGTAGCCGAAGAGTTGGCGGTGGGTGATGATGACTAACTACTGCCTTCCCTCTAGTCTTACACTGCTAAATTAGGGACGACTAGCGCAGATAGTCCTTGTGTAGCTTTGCATGAAATTCAAAACAAACCAAACTTTCACTCATGAGTTTTCAGAACAGAAGGAATTTCAAAATGTTACAAACAGCAAGGATGATGAAGAAAAGTGACCCCTCACGATAACTGTTATTGGTTCTAGAATATACAAGAGTGCACTGATGCACTATTAATTTTGCTTGTTTCACGAACACAGTGGTGACGTCGGTTTGTGTTTGTTTTCGCGCATTAACAATTTAAAATTATGTAGCTGCCAAAAGATATAGATACATATGTTTATATGTCAGAAACGTCCACTATGCAGTGACTAGAAATTTCGTATTACGGACCGCATTTGATATATTTGGTAAGTATACACAAACAGACAGACAGACACATACATACATAAATATATTTATGAATTTTTATTTGATTCTCGTACCTTAATTTCGGAAGACTTAAGTGCCCAAACAGAGATCCATTCTACACATCCTTTACTTGTGATGGATAATATGTCATGTTCAGATCGTGCGCTTACGTTGTCCTTGAACGTGGGGGTGGAAAAGAAGAGAGGGAGAAATGAACGCATCAGAGATTTGTGTAGCGGTAGTAGACTGCTAGTTGCGTCTAACCTGCACGCGCCTCTTTTCTTATAGATCGTGGGTTAAATGTAGTTAACCACTCCCCTAGATCCGGAATGCCAGGCAGTAATTAGGCGCAGCAGCTCGCGACCCCGGACGCTATCGCACAAGGTGCGCAAGTCAGAGAAATCTCATAAACGCAGTAAGAGGACTGTGTATATTGGAGGTGAGAATAGGCGGATGTATAGGCTAATTTGAGCTATCCTGGTTCGCAACATATACCGACGTTATAAATTAAGAAGAGATTTCTTTACCTAAGTGGTGGTGTTTTGCTATTTAAAAATTTCTTTCTACAGTGCTGGTTGGAATTAACGCATCAGTTCCTGCTATAAATATATATATATATAAAGGGAAATACAGCTGTAATAAATGGTCACAACCCAGATTTAGCAACAGAGCAGTCGCAGGAGATACCATATAAATTTCGAGTAACACAATAGGTGCTTCAGCATCGCTTCGGCTCGATATGGTTAAGGCGCTCGACTCGAACCTCGTCATACCAAAGATGCTCACTCTTTCAGCCTAGGGAGCATTATAATATAACGATCAATCCTACTACTCGTTGGTAAAAAGTAGCCCATGAGTTGGCAGTGGGTGGTGATGACTAGCTGCCTTCCCTTTAGTCTTACAATGCTAAATTAGGGACGGCTAGCGCAGATAGTCCTCGTGTAGCTTTGTGCAAAATTAAAAACAAAACAATGGGTGAACATTCATAAAATGCTACTATTTTAAACAAATGTTCATGATTTAGAAAAGTGGAAAGTTGCATAGAGTGTTAGAAAAGTATATAAAAAATTCAGATTCACGACGAAGATGTCTTGTGAAGTTCGAATTGATTGATAAAAATCATCATTTTTAATATTAATATTTTTCACATTAATATTACTTAAACTAACTTATAACTGACTTAAATGGGATTAATATCCGAAACGCTTAACACAAATATCTTCCACCACAAATTTGTAACTTACTGAAAATGTAAAACGTATATACAGTCGTGGAATGCGCGGGTGGTTGTACGCACAAAGAGGACACAAACGATAGGATTTTGCAGTCAAATAGTGAATTTATCTTTAATATTAAAAAAGGGATAGGTTGTACAATGTAATAGTCGCTAGACTTTGTTCAAATGCTATCATAAGCTTATCGATGCATTATCGCGAAATATTTTTCCGAATGTTATTGTTATTTCGCACAATTCACCCAAGCTGTTTGCTTGCCGTTTAGTCTTCTCAACCCAGATCAATCTAACACAACATTACTAATGTTCACATCAGAACTCTGTTCAGGTCAAGCCATGATTGGAGTGTTTCTTTAGTTTTTTTTTCTTTTCTTTCAGGTATAGTTTCACCACGTTGGCTGCATGTCTGGAGTCATAATTTTGCTGGAAGATGAATCACCTCGCAACAGGTCTTGTTTCAGGGGGAATGACATGATGAATAAAAATCTGATTGTACCTGTCAGAAGTCAAGGTGTCATCAATTTTGTGCAGACATTCAAAACCACAGACAGGGATACAGCCCACACTTGTGTTAGTACCAAGCATGTTTCAGTGTAGATGTTGGACGTTGACCGTGATACGCCTCCTCTCTGCCATCGAACGAACTATCTATCACTGTTGTCAAACTATTCGAATTAGAATTCATCCGTAAAGAGCATCCTTCGTGAAGCTGTGGTCATCCTAATCTTTAAAGCCCGATACCCGTTTCAACCTTTTGTTTTAGTTACCTCTCCCAAGCAGTATTTTATTTTGTTGTTTTGTTGTTTTCTTTTTTGAGTAGCTACGGTTTAATTGAGGTCCCTTTTCTGAAGGTAAAATTTCACGCCTGTGTTTACAGCTTTGAAATTGACATTATATCTATTGGGTTGTCTTGTGTCGCGAAAAGAGAATACACCGAGTTACGTAACATCACTTATAAAGAGCGTGAGTTTTCTTCATCGACTGTTTCTATTATCAACGGTAATAGTTTCATTACTCTGTAAAAAGTTTCAGTGCAGCTCCTACTGAAACTTTAAAACTTTCCGTAGTCTCTAACATGGCGTAAGTAACTTTTACCAAACAAAACTCTGATTTATGTACTTTCGTAATATATGTGTCCTGGGAACCATGAGTGTTATTTACTACACAAGTGCTTGAAATAGTATGACTGCCTCAGCTTTTAAAGGTATTATTCTAAGGACTTATGACTGAAAGGCATATTAGAATAAATAATATGTTATAATATGCCAAATGCATAAGGATCACACTCTCAATAACAATATATTCTGGAATAGTTTATGTCAGTTAATGACTCTATTCTGGGATAGTTCATTTCAGTCACTGACTCTATTCTGGGATAGTTCAAGTCAGTCACTGACTGTATTCTGGGATAGTTCATGTCAGTCACTGACTGTATTCTGGGATAGTTTGTTATCGTACAATAGAAGGGAAGTTGCAATCCCATAATGTTGGTACTTAATTAACACTTTATAATGTTTTTCTAATTGTTTTTGAAACTGTATGTACATCCACATTGCACACTCTCTTTCATAAAATTATACATAAATAAATGCTTTTCCAAATAGTTGTTATATTTTTAACAGGTAGACAATAAAAACTACTTAGCGTGAATTTTGGTTTTAGCATTGAAATATATATCTGCTAAATATACAGTATTCTAAAGGAAAGCATTAAATTATCATGTTTGGATACTATCCAGCAATACTATATGTTTTAGTTTTAGATACCCTAGACATCATTTATTTGGATATGGTATAGCCTACATAAAGTTCACAACAGTTACGTGTGAAATCTTACAGATTGATATGGTATAACCCATATAAAGTTCACAATAGTTGTCTGTGAAATATTGCAGATGGATGAACTATACACCACAAAGCATGAGGATCATGACATACTATGTTAAACTTCGACAACAAGTATTATTACTTATAATAGTTACTATTATTGGGCTGTGTAGTCTAACCTTACTTCTATTTTCGAACGTTTATTTTAAGTGAAACTGAGATCAAAGAAAGTTGAATAATGTAAATTGTACATAATAGTTCCAAACTTGTAATAAAAACACGCATTCTTTGTACTAACCTGCTTATAATCCTTTCGTTAATAAAGTTGCACTCGTTCTGATGGGTTTAGTTTGTTTTGAATTTCGCGCAAAGCTACACGAGAGCTATCTGCGCTAGCCGTCCCTAATTTAGCAGTGTAAGACTAGAGGGGAGACAGCTGGTTATTCACCCATCGCCAACTTTTGGGCTACTCTTTTACCAACGAATAGTGGAATTGACCGTCACTTTATAACGCCCTCACGGCTGAAAGGGTTAGCATGTTTGGTGTGACGGAGATTCGACGTTCTGATGGGAAAGATAATTCATAAAGTATGCATTTCGTCTTCGAGTGTTAGAATGCTAGTGAAAACAGTATTGTAGTGATATTTATTAAATGTTCCGTCTTATTTTATAGAGATCTTATGTATCTTATTACACAAAAGTAAATAAAAAGAGACTGGATTTATTTAAATTTATTAATTTGATCGTGTGTATGCTTTTAGTTTTGCTACGTCGAAGATTACATCTGTTCTAATAGCTTCTTTATAAAACTGTTTTCCTGTATTAATAGGAAACTGAAAGATCCTTTGATTATTTGTTGCCGAATTATGATGTACAAATGATTAAAGGAACCCATACACGTCGCTAGGGACGCTATAGTTACTACATTGTGTCTGACGTGATAGAAATGCGATATAACGTCATAAATTACGAGAAGATACATCTCTTGCTAAACAATATAACAAAGAACATACATTACTACACTGTTATTGTAATTATTCAATAATGATAATATTATTTTTCTTTATTTTTCAAAATATACCCGTGAATATGTGTAAAGTTGATGATGATATCATAGCAAATTCTGCCAATTTTCGAGGGAAAAAACAATAGGAAATAACTTGATAATTTTAAAAAGAACTTTATCACTATATTGTGTCATTCTGTCCTCTGTCTGGGTTGATGTATGTTCATACAACACCCTCATAGCGCCACTCCTTATGTGTTTTGAAGCAATAAAAGCATCACCGTGCAAGATAAATGTGGAATAAAAGGGCTAGCCGACGATCAAAATCTCTCTCTCTCACTTGTTTTTTTTATTAGACCACTGAATTATTACCAGGCGTGTTTTTCCACAACCTCTCTCTTTAGTGCCAACACTGATCAATTCAGAAATACGATAAAAGACTTCATCTAAGAAGGTGAAACCCTTAATTTTCGAGACCTTCTTTGTGATGTGATAGTGTACACTAACGTTTGATTTTTCAGGGCGCCAGAACGTCGGGCTAGAGCAAGACCCTTGGAGGTGGTGTTGTGAAGGTCAAGGCACCTTAGCCAGCGTGCTATCGTGTACAAGCAGTGCTGATTCTCAAGTGTACGATAATCACAGGTCAACTTTCTTGCGCCTGACTGGTGGCAGATAAAGGTCTCAATGACGAGCGTGCATCTGCTCACACTGGACTTCGGCAGCTGCAGGCATTACAGAACTCGTGGGCTCCACCCCCACTCAGATGATTAGTTTTAAGGACAACCTATAAAATTCGAATCGTATTATCTGCCTTTCGTTTTTTTGTTCCTTTACGACGCCAAAAAATAAACATTTCCGAACCAAGTGATTCTAGTTTTTTGGTCAACTGCAATTCTTAAAATATTTTCTTGTTAATATTTCGTAATTTTCTAGGCGAGTTAAGGCGTTCGACTTGTAATCCGAGGGTCACGAGTTCGAATCCCGGTCGCACCAAACATGCTCGCCATTTCAGCCGTGAGGGCGTTATAATGTGACAGTCAATCCCACTATTCGTTGGTAATAAGAGTAGTTCAAGAGTTGGCGAAGGATGATGATGACTAGTTGCTTCCCTCTAGTCTTAAACTGCTAAATTAGGGACGGCTAGCACAGATAGCCCTCGAATAGCTTTGCGCGAAATTCAAAACAAATAAAACAATTCGTAATTTTCAGTATTATTGTAGCAACCTATTCTGTGTGATATCTTATAATTTTCCTCAATATGAACTGAGCTTGAAAAAGTGTAGCTTATATATCAATGAACCAGTGTTTTGAGGAGAATATAGATATGTGGGTTTTGCTCTCCCAGTGGTGTAGTGAAGGTGGAATTTGACCCCGTGCGCCAGGTTCATGATAGTTAAATTAACAACCAGTTTACCTAGAATTTTACTGTTTCCACAAGACTAAGGCTTAATAAAATGTTGTTGTTTTTTTATGCTTTGCATCAGATTTTAATATATCATTACAAATATCATGCCTATTGGAGTCCTTTGATTTTCAGTGTTAGATTGGTTAAAATACACCAAAAATCTCACAGCTGATAGGAAGTTTAGGAATTTTGTGAAGACCTGAGTTGGGAGTTTTTTGTGGGGGCGCCAAGTTATGTTTTGTTTCCGGACGTCAGACGCCCTCACTAAGTCACTGTATTTTACATTTTAAAGCACTTATAATTGTTTGTAAACAAACACATTTTGGAATTTCGCACAAAGCTACTCGAGGGCTATCTGTGCTAGCCGTCCCTAATTTAGCAGTGTAAGACTAAAGGGAAGGCAGCTAGTCATCACCACCCACCGCCAACTCTTGGGCTACTCTTTTACCAACGAATAGTGGGATTGACCGTCACATTATAACGCCCCCACGGCTGGAAGGGCGAGCATGTTTGACGCTACGCGGGCGCGAACCCGCGACCCTCGGATTACGAGTCGCACGCCTTACGCGCTAGGCCATGCCAGGCCGAAAAAGCACTTATAAACACTAGAATGTTACTGTTCTAAGCTTTTTTACATTACTGAATTAGACTAAGTTGTAAATTTTAAAGTGATTTGATAATTAAATAAAAGAGTTTAGTAAAATAAATGTGATGTGAACAATGTTTGTTTGTTTTGAATTTCGCGCAAAGCTACACGAAAGCTATCTGCGCTAGCTGTCCCTAATGTAGCAGTGTAAAACTAGTGGTAAAGCGACTAGTCATCATCATCCACCGCAAACTCTTGAACTACTCTTTTTACCAACGAATAGTGGGATTGACCGTCATATTTTAACGCCCCTACGGCTGAAAGGACGAGCGTGTTTGATGTAACGGGGGTTCGATCCCGCGATCCTCGGATTACGAGTCGAACGCCTTAACCCACCTTGCCATGCCGGGCCGACGTGAACAATGAATGTTGTATTTATTTCTTGAATTTTGTGAAGTTACTCCAGGGTTATGAATGTTTCTCACTTACATTGTTAACCTTAAGTAACAGCTTAATCGGCCTGGCATGGCCAGGTGGGTTAAGGCGTGCGACTCGTAATCCGAGTGTCGCGGGTTCGTGCCCGCGTCGCGCCAAACATGCTCGCCCTCCCAGCCGTGGGGGGTTATAATGTGACAGTCAATCCCACTATTCGTTGGTAAAAGAATAGCCCAAGAGTTGGCGGTGGGTGGTGATGACTAGCTGCCTTCCCTCTAGTCTTACACTGCTAAATTAGGGACGGCTCGGTGCAGTGGGCTAACAACCTACACACTTAAATACTTGTTGAAGAATCCACAAGCGATTGCGGCCCTATGTTTTTAGATGGAATCTAATGGTGATAACTAACTAAAACTAATAGCTTAATTTAAGTATAAATTTATAAGGGGTGGGAAACCAAGATATTTGAGGACTTTATTTAGTACTTTTAATTTTAGAGTATGTTTATTTATTGAATTTTGCTCCGATGTATTCAAGGGCTATTTGCGATAGTTATCATAATTTTTGAGGTGACAGAATAGAGGAAAGGCATTAAATCAACACAACTAACCTCCAACTCTTGAGCTATTTATGTAAGACTAAAAAGTTGGATTTTATTGTCACTCTTATAACACATCTACTGCCTCAAAATCCTAGAAGTTGTTTTTCTGTAACCCCAGGTCCACATTTGGACAGACTGGTGACTTGGCCAAGTTCAGATACTTTTATGATGAGTTATATCGATTAAGGATGAAGTAGCTCGATCTGACAAACGGTATGTTTTGAAACTGTTTTCATTCAGAATTGTATCTTTTCAACTTCAAGCTTCAGTAATATGTTTACAATGAAACCTCACGTGATTGTGTTGTACCTTAAATTAGATAATATATATATATATATATTACTTCTTATACGTTACGCCCTATAAAATCTTTTGTGATAGTCTAATGAAAGCGACTTCGAAAGTGAGCCTTATTTATACTATTTAAAATCTAAAGCAAATACACTTTTGTTAGTTCTATCATGCTACTGGGACTTGTGATTTTGGCATTTCTGACTTTATATATAATCAAATCCACGTGGTTAGGCAATTTTAATGTTACGAAACGTTTTAGGAATTACGTATAAGAAATAACTACTAATAACTTTAATATAAAGTTCAAGAAAAAGAAGAAAAAAAAGAACTAGGAAGACTTCACTCTACATATACACCAGACACTTTCTTACTTTAAAATAAAGTAGGTCTTAGTGCCGGAATTCTTTTCGTAATTGGAGTTTGATCGTTTTTGGAAGTCCCACTCTGGTACCATTGAGATTAAATTGATTAACCTTTAGTATGACCTTCACGATCAAGATAAATTTGTCAAATTGCGAACAAATACTTAGAAGAGAACACTCAACCTTCGTGCTAAATTTGATTAAAATCGGATGCAAATATTTGGAGTTATAATATTCTCATGTATATGGTTCGTCTTTCATGATTGGGAATCATATTCATTATCATTTATTAATTTTGTGTGTTCAGAAGTGACTGATTAGTCCCATTCTGGATTGAAAATATCTGGAGTAATAAGGACAAGACAGGTGGGGGCTGGTAGGTTCTGATTGTTACTTCCTGTTACTGTACGTGTTTAATGCTTGTTTCGGGGTGTCAGGATGCAATGATGTTCATAGGTGGCTACTCCCTTTGTGACAGCACTCCTTCAGGATGAGCAGTTTTGAGCAAGAGTTTCACAAGTATTATGAGCGATGTCGCAGTCCTCTAGTGCAATCTGGAATTTGTCCTTGCACCATTTCTTTTAACCATCACGAGAGTCTGCAGTTCAATGAATAAGATGTGTTTGGGGATGGTGATTGTCTGTCATTCTGACAAGATGGCAGACTCAGCGTAGTTGTGTCTTTCTTAGTAGAATATGAATGCTGATCATGTCAGACCTGTTTAGAACTTCGATGTAAGTGTTCTTGTATTGCCATTTGATGTTAATAAGTTTGCGTAAACAGTAGAAATGGAAACGATTGAGTTTTTTTTTGTTTTTTTTTGGTACGCCGTTGGCAGACAGTCCATATTTCATACACGTGGAGGAAGGTAATGAGCACATCTGACCTGTAGACTTTCATCTTGGTTTTGAGTATCACCTCTTTCTGATCACAAGCTGATGAATGTAGCAATAGTAGCCAATAGTAGATATTCTAGATTTGGTTTAGTAATCAATGAGAACACGGAGAGACAGTGCAATAGCTAGGCTGGTGAATTTGCTTATGTCTGTTAGTTTCTTGGTACAGTTTTCATGAAGCAGATTGGTACATCACTTCAGTTTTCCGCGTGCTGACGGTAAAACTGAAGTTGCCACAGTAGGTGGCAAATAAGTCCATATTTCGCTGCACGTCTGCTTTAGTTGTAGTGTTCAGAATATAGTCATTGACAAACAGGAAATGACGTGGTCTATTAGTACTGACATTAGTCTTAGCCTTAAGGCAACACCTGCTACTTTGTCGTTTACCCATCGCCACAGGGCTTTGGTAGATGAAGGTTGATAAAGATTACTTCTGCGTGAGTTGTATTAAAGTGAGAGAGAGTTGCGTAGCATTAGCCTCAATATCTCGTTGGACATGTCAAGCACCGGTGGAGAAATCTGGTCGAGACGACTGGGAGTTGAGTCAGGATCACTGCTAGAATGGGGTCATCAAGCTGCTTTAGTGCTCCTCTTCGGATTTTTTATCAGGGTTTACTCCCTTAACGTTAATCACTCCCGAGTTGTCCACCAGCCAGTCGAACTATTTTCCCATAGCGAGCGGATCTGGTTCATGGACATCAGATCATATTCTCATGTCGGTGAGCCTACATGCCACATGTCTGAGGGACATACCTCCTCCGAGTCCGGCGTAGTTCAGCTTGAGACGTAAGGTACTTAGTGGGCATGTGTCGCTAATAGGGAAGCACTACATAGTGCTTGCTGATGGAGAGGCTATGTACTGACAGAGAGAGACTTATTCACTCGGTTCTTTTTTTCACAGAAACTTCTAGCCAGCGGTGAAAGCTGAAAGATGCATTACATCAACTAGAAGACACCCGTACAGTAGAAAAGATAATACTAGGTAATCAAATTAAAATATGTAATATAGAGGTAGATTCAGTGATGACGAAAAACCTACTTGAAGTTAAAATATATTTCAGGACTGCTGGTAGGGGTATTAACACTTTTACCAAAATAAAGCAGAGAAACCATGAAGGATGAAAAGCAAAAAGATGATTTCGGTAAAGATACTCGTTAAGAGTATTACTTCTGTTGAATTATGTCATGAAGATGAAGGTACTAGTCATAACGAAAATTCTCTTTTAGAGATTCAAAGAAAATGATATAGATACATATCTTCATATAGATACATATCTTATTGCTCAATATTCCATGGTTTTAAATACAAATCTTCATATAGATACATATCTTATTGCTCAATATTCCATGGTTTTAAATACAAATCTTCATATAGATACATATCTTTATATAGATACATATCTTATTACTCAATATTCCATGGTTGTAGATGTTATTGCTGATAATTTTGAACCAAAAGCAATGCTTGAAATTAATAAGATAGCATTTCAGTGATGTAGCTTACGAAACATTAGACAAATATTATAAAACAACTTTATACCAACTCTAAAAAAAAATTTTAGAGACAGTTATCTGAAAATATTAATAATCTATCATGAACGTAAAACTCCACATCACAAATGCAATGTAACAACCAAACAAAATTTAATAGTTGAAGATTAGTATACGTTGTAAGCTTTCGAAGGCGCTAAGAAAAAAAAAAAAGTTAATCGACTATTTGTTCGAAAATTAGGTTAATGAAACCAAAAAAGGTTGTTTGATGAGTGAGCTTTATGTCACTGGCGTGGAAGAAAAGCCCCATCAACTTTAGGCCCTGGATGTCTGGTGTATGATGAAACAGGACTCATAAGCGCCAATATGTGGTCAGTTTGTTTTACGTCTTTTCTTTGGTGCTCATTGTCTACCTAAAATATTTCTGCTTTCGAAACCTATAAAATAAAATGAAGTACAAATAGCGATATCAAAAAATGATGAATTGACCTGGTGGTTTAACCAAAAACTAAATCCTGCTGTCGTGGAGAGGTTTTATTTGATTTATTGTGTATTCAAATAGAATGAACCAGAGGAAAAACCCTCTATGATCAAATTGATTAACTCATGTCCACAACGCCCTGGAGCTTTTCCGAGATGGTTACACATCCTAAGTCGTATTTATAATCAAAAATGACCACTCTCGTAGAAGGGCGTCGTATATTCCAAAAAGGTTCTACCATTGCATAGGACACATCCAAGATGACTATATTTATAGGACGCTGCTGTCTTTGGTATCAACTGGATATGACGTAATTGCGGAAAGAATATTCCATAGCCCAAGAAAGACAGACCAATAGGAGGCCAACGTTTTGTCGTCATCTGAAAATGATGCTGGTATTGCCCCATCTTGGCTGATGCGACGGTGCTCCAGATAGCTGCGTCCGCTAGAGACCATCATCTTGGAGTCAATAAAAAGTGACGTTTCTTGTGATTATTTATGTTATGGATCAATCGAATGTTGCATCACATGAGCTTGTAAATTTATAAGCTATTTCTTTTTGTAATTTTCAACAACTGTTTAATAATGTAGACTATTAATTATTTAAGTTTAAGATTAGTACAATATACTCTGAATTTCATGAAGAAAAATTGATAATAAAACAAAGAAGATATACTGATATCAAAAACATATAAATTGTAAATTAATGCAAATCAAGTGTATTGCTAAGATCTGTAAATATCTGACATAAATATTTGAAAAAGCATGACCTAAAATAGACACTCACTGTGTTGTTATTTACCAATATTTCATTTCATAATATTATTTCATATTTAAGAACCTGGAATTCCATACAGATTCACGAGTAAGAAGGAGAAAATGAACTAGTTCTTATCGGATATCGAACTGTAAAACAGGAACATGATTAATAACATTTTTGAAATTAAGATTATTTTTTCCCAATAAAAAGATACAAAAATGAAGGGGACCAACCTCAATAAAGAAAGCGGGTTGGCTCCATAATAATATTCTAGATCATCGAGTAGGGTTCAATTCGTTTATAACCAAAATAGATTTCTTGCACTTTAATTCTTGGGTGCATTATAAGAGAGACAGTTACTTCCCTAGCAAAGATAGTGGACTCTAAGTTGCTACTAAATGTCTGCTTTCCCACTGGAAAGTAGTTTAAAATTAGGGATGGTGACTAAGGTATTTTAGAAGCTTAAACATAAACGCAAAATACAATTCGATTAACGAATGAAACTTGCAAGAAAATGCTACGTAGACATGCTACCATGCCACAAAAAAATGAGGATTTAGAGCACTCATAGTGGCTGGCTCCACAGTGGCTCAGCGGTATGTCTGCGGACTTACAACGCGAAAATCCGGGTTTCGATACCCGTGGTGGGCAGAGCGCAGATAGCCCAGTGTGTAGCTTTGTGCTCAATTCAAAACAATAAAACAACAACAATAAAACATAGTGACTGTATCTGGTTTTCTTAGCATAAGTTAGATGTATCAGCTTTTCACTTCAACTTGCGAATTATAAATGTTTAACGCTAAAGTTCTAAATGCATCTGCATCTAGATATATTTTGCTAACTATGAAATCTATGGTTAAAAACCGACGAGCAGAAAATTAACAGCGGAGTATTATTTTTAGGTTGGGAATAAAAGCGTTGTGACAGAGGGATCTTGAACTAAATTGTTTTTTTTTCAATTGAACTCAATACAAAGTATTTCTTTGTCTTATTTATAATTAAGCACAAAGCTACACAATGGGCTATCTGTGCTCTGCTCACAATGGGTATTGAAACCTATATTTTAGCAGTGTGAGTCCACAGACATGCCGCTGTGCCACTGACGGGTCAATACAAAATAAAAGGCTCAAAGAGCAACGATTGTGTTACTGAGAGAGAATGTGCGATACTAGTTTTACAAGTGCCAGTTTCATAGTTTTAAGAACCATGCAATCATTTTGTGTGAAATGTAAAAAATAATAACCAACTGTAAAATAGTTTACAGATTTAAGGTAAAACGTATATAGTTTGTCTGACCAATGTTTCTAAAACAGCGAACAGAGTGAAGTTTATCTGTGAGTTAACAATCTCTGGTACAAACCTTGGAATTTTGTGCAGGTTCCCTCAGTGGACACAGCAGATAGTCTGATGTGGCTTTTCTATAAAAAAACACTTGCACACACACACAGTAATGCAGGTATAAATCCGTCAGGTCCTATATAAATAAAAGTTTGCTTTTAAACAACAAAACTCGGGTTACACGTTGCCAGCATCTTTCATTCTTAGGTATAACCACGTGGCGAGCTGTTAGGAGCTTTAGAAAGACACACGTATTATAGCGAATATTTGTATTTATATTGAGTGCGCTTTTCCACATTCTCTTTTATTGTCTGAATAAATGTATTCGTGGTTGCACCATAATGTTAGACGCTTGTATTTATTTGTTTTTGAATTTCGTGCAAAGTTACTCGAGGGCTATCTACGCTAGTCGTCCCTAATTTAGCAGTATAAGACTAGAGGGAAGGCAGCTAGTCATTATCACCCACCGCCAACTTTTGGCCTACTCTTTTACCGACGAATAGTGGGATTGATTGTCACATTATAACGCCCTCACGGCTGAAAGGGCGAGCATGTTTGGTGCGACGGGGATTCGAGCCCGTCACTCTCAGATTACGAGTCGAACGCCTTAACCCACCTGGCCATGCCGGGCCGTAGACATTTGTGTACTTCATATGAATGTGCTTGAAAACACTCATAAGAGAAAATACTGGATAGATTTCTTAGTTTGTTCATGTCACAACTTTCACGCAAATCTACTAAAATGGTTTTCCGCACATAGCCACCTTACTTTAGAAACTGATAGGCTAAATTGTGGTTCCCAAACTATATATTCTGAGGCTTCCTTGATATTAATATGACTTGAACATGATAATTTGAAAACAGTGCTGTAGTAAAATCAACAACATATCCTTTCGATACACTGTATGATTTAATTGATTCAGAATAACTTTATCAGTTTACTTTTTATTTAAAATTAAAATCAATTCGGTACCTTTGTTTCAGGCCTACTTTTTAGTGATCCCCCAGAAAGCTTTACTGCCCCCAGGGAGGCCGCAGTTCCCACTTTGGGAAACACTGGACTAGAGGACCGGTAGCTAGTCAAAAGCACTAGCCGCCAGCACTTGCGCTACTTTTGTGTGATCGAGTAGTGAGTTTGACGGCTGAAAAGTACGGAGCGCAGTTTTGAGGCACCACACCGCGAACCATGAGCCCGCGGATTCACATTCCGAGCGTGGTAATTACTATGCTCCGCCTGGTCAATCAGGACTAAAGTGACAATAAAATGAGATAAAGGAAAGAAAGGGTTGAAGTTAAATGGAAGGTGAATATATAAACATTTAATTTTGAAATGAGATTAAATATACATTTTAGTTTTACATAAATTTGAGACTGAGAAACATTTTGTTTTGTAAACAAAAAGGTTTTTTTACCTTAGTTATAGTTTTACAGAAGTGTGTACAGACAAGTTCTTATTGGGATTTAATTCTCTTCAAACAACTCTAAAAAAATACAGTAAAAGAATAAAGGATTGAAAGTAGGATACCTAGATAAGTCGACTTGTTAAAGTATACTGCAAAACGTGGGTATAAAAACAATTAGATTAATCGAAATTTAGATAAACTTGGATTTATAAGCCAGCGCCCACCAAGCTCAACTTTGTGTTTATCAAGTCTCAATAGGTCAATGAGGAGAAAAAGAAAGTCTAATGTGGTAGCAACAAAAGATACAATTAGCCCAGAATTGCTCTTCCATGAAACTTAGTAGCAGTCTTGTTTCAGACCAAACCCAATGTTTACATTGACTCAGCTCAAAGCGTGTGACCAGTTCGGATAAGTCTCCTGTTGATGGAGCCTTGAAAACGATGTAATTAGTCATATTATTCACGGACGTCCTTCTGCATGTCATTTGGTAAGCTTGTACCTAAATTTAGGCTTAATATATCAGTTATCATCATAGTTAATAACCTATATGGTAATCTTAGCCAAAAAAAATAAATTATTTCTGTATTACTAAATAGTATATACTAATTAGTTTATGTCTAACGTTTTGGCTGCTGATTTGTTTGCCCTCTTCAGGGAGGTCATGAGAAGAGCTATGTTGTGGTGAGGAAGATTCGATCCTGAGTATTTTTGTTAGAAACGAAGCTGGGCTATCTAATAGTAGTAATAAAAAAAAGTAACTGAACTTAAGTATTGCATATAATATTAACCAAGACGAGAGATATAGTTTATGATAAGAATTTTTCCATATTTTTAACTCCACCGTCAGAATCCTGTACTTCTTGATGAGCTTATACTTGTTGTAACAGTTTTTGTGTTTTTGACAAATTCTTGTTTTGGATTACAAGCACTCCAACATATTAGTTTCTGTGTAAGATGATTTAAATATTGAATTTGTGTAATTAACCTGGATTAATCTGGATTCTGAACTTATTCCAAAAGCTTAAGTTCGTTCACAAGTACACCTGATATTTGAACTTTGAACACCATAAAAGTTTTCAAATTGAAAAAGAATAAAACAACAGAAACGTGATCTCCTGTAGGTTCTTCAGTTTCATTAATTAAACATTTATAACACACATTCAAAACTGTTTATCTTTTCAAAACCCAATTGTGCAGATGGTATACATACGCATTACACTCGTACATTTTTTACCATTATAATTTATTGTACTAATAAAATATCTCCTCTTTGATTTTGATATTACTTAAGAAAATTTCTTACTACATAAAATTTTAATTTAAACTACCAATGACACGAAACTATAATTATTAAGAGTTCTTTGATTCGATAATTTGCTTTATTCTTTTCTTCGGGGAAACGCCTACAGTTTAATGACTCGTCACAGATGATTTTGAAATCCTTCCCTTAATACCTCCCCCTTTTATATTCACATTTTTCCTTCTACAGAAACGCCCTTTTATCGCCTTGATTTTACTTTCCATTAAGATTTTATTTTAATGTCTTATTCTGTGCTAAACTTTAAATTTCCTTTGTGTGGCAAAGTTGGACAAATATTATGAATTTTGTCTTCTCATCTGTTATGGTTGTTTTACTTGGTCATTCATCAAGTTTGCAAAACTAAACTGACAGATTTAATTCAATATTTATACGTATATTGAATAACATAAGCATTGGAGAAAAATGTGTAGAACATTGTAGTATAGTGTATGTTTGTTGTGAATTTCGCGCAAAGTCACACGAGAGCTCATCTGAAATAGCCGTCTCTAATTTAGCAGTGTAAGACTACAGGGAAGGCATCTAGTCATCACTACCCACCACTAACTCTTGGGCTACTCTTTTACCAATGAATAGTGGGATTGACATTGACATTATAACGCCCTCACGACTGAAAAGGCAAGCATGTTTCATATGACGGAGATTCGATCCCGCAACCCTAAGATTGCGATTAGAGCGCTCTAACTATCTGACCATGCTGGGCCACGCCAAAATAAAATTACACTTGATAGTAACCAACATTAGCCCTACAATCGCGATTCTCAAAACACACCTATACTTTACTGAACCAACCAGTTTTTAACCATTTATGGTGGTAGTTTCTCTCTCTAAAACAGTGTTTTTTATTAACGCTGTGGAATTTAGATAAACGTTTCCTTGTCTGCGCTACCCGTCCCTAATTTAGCAATTTAAAATTAGAGGGAAAGCAGCTAGTCATCACCACCCAATCCCAACTCTTAGAGTAATTTTTCCCAACGAATAGTTGGATTGACCGTAACATTAGAACACCCCTACGGCTGAAAGGGCGAGTATGTTTGATGTAACTGGGGTTCGAATCCGCGACTCTCAGTTAAACTTCGAGCACCCTTACCACCTGGACATACCGTGCCCTATAGTATAGTGAATCAAAATTTAGTTTCTCAATAAAATAGTTCATTGTATTTGCTTACGATTTTAATTTAGTTTAAATATTATTATGTAATATTACATATTATTTAAATATTATATTATTGGAGTTTCAATGATTTTATTGTGACTCACGACATCGTATTAATTTTGAATCAAAATAATTTAGATGATTGACTAACTGTCATTGAATTAATTAAACACATTTTTAAAGAGCTTGAAAACTTCAAACAAAAATTAAAGAGGGTAATACGGGGTGTTCGGGAAGTTACTGTACGGTTTTGTAATCATATGCCTATTCAGTCTATTTCAAGCCAGCAACTGATAGCGGTGTTTAGAAACAAAATAAGAAGGATCCAAACCTGTATTGATGCCAACGGGGGTCACTTTCAACATTGTTTATAATTTTCATTTATATTTACCTCCTGTATTATATATTGAAACATGCCTGTTAATAAATATATAAGTGCACAGTGACTTTCCGAACATCCTGTACAATAATCAAGACAAACCTTTGTTTGAATTGGCTTAATTGAAATTAAACATATTTATATGGTAGGCCTAATTTCTTAGTCGTAATTATCAGTCGCTTACACAGTCTGAGATGCGATGTGTCTGCTCGTGGCTGAGTATTATTAAGTAACGTTATTGTCCTTAATACCACATGCTGTTTAGTTTTGATATCCACAAGTGTTGTACTTAGTATCGCCCAGTTGTTAATTATCTCATTGTTTAAAGCAGTACATTTTTAGATTAACTGAAACCTGAATAAGAAAAACTTTTGTAGCTAATTACATATAGGTGAGTCTCAGATTTATAGATTTTATTGAAATAAAAACAAATGAAGTATGGTATGACCTCACTTCTTTCAACGAAGGAAACTTTCTCTAATTTGAAATCTAGCATGCCGTATACATATCTAATCAATACATATCTAATTTCAAATCTAAGGCGTTTTTGATTAAATATCATGACATTTTATGAATAGACACCAACAAACCACACCAACTAAATTTGTTTCATTTTGAATATCGCTCAAAGCTACACGAAGGTTATCTGCTCTAGCCTTTCCTAATTTAACAATGTAAAACTAGAGGGAAGGTAGCTAGTCATCACCACCCACCGCCAACTCTTGGGATACTCTCTTTCTTTGGTAAAAGAGTAGCCCAAGAGGTGGCAGTGGGTGGTGATGACTAGCTGCCTTCCCTCTAGTCTTACATTGCTAAATTAGAGGAGGCTAGCGCAAATATCCTTCGTTTAGCTTTCCGTGAAATTCAAAACAAATAGTCACCGGCTAATGTCACACTCAAAGATAAATGAAATACATCCATAAGTTCTTGAAGGAAATAAAAAAAAAACAGTATGCTGTATGAATTCAGAAAGTAGTTAATATTTCATCAACATATTAATAAAAGCAGCTTGGCATTACTCGCATTGTATCCACGTGTTGTAAAATCATCATTGAATCACACTGAACAACACGTGATGTGTTGAGCTGGGAGCTAAGCTGGTTCTAAATTGTGGTAATTGATTAGGGAATTTATGTAATCGTCGTAGTTCTGACTTGTGGGCTAACGTTTTAAGTCTTCACATTCAGAGCTGAACCACTGAGGAGGAGTGGTTGAGCTTTTTATAATTTGTACCGTGTTCTAATGTTCTAATACGTTTAACGTTTAACTACTCATACAGTGTGTCTAGTGTCAAATGTGAGTCTATTTAAATATTTTTCATTAAAATATATCAGTTAAAGCTTTCATTCGCTACGTCATTTTGAATACTACCGCAACTAATGTTTCACTTAAAATCTTTGCAATACTTGCAATTTATTAATCAATCATCTTTATAGCACGTCATCAGAATCGTCACCAACTTTATAAAAATAACATAATCATTCGATTTAGAAAGATAAACCAACTATGTGTTAAGCTATCCCTCCTGCCATAATCTGATGTAATATCACTACGTAATTTTTTGGATTATTTTTAGAGGCTTTTTGTTTGTTGCTAAGTTACAAAATGGGGATTTAGCATTATAAGCCTTCACACTTACCGTTGAGGCGCTGGTTCTTTTTGGAGGTAATGATAACCTTGTTATATTGTATAAGAAGATGTTTTAAGTAAGGTTAAGAATATCGTTTATTTAAACTATTTTTGTATTTATCGTATCTGGATTATATTTTGTTCCCTTTTCAAACAACAGATAAAATCGATTTTATATTTAATAATGAGAGTACTACATTTTAATCTCCAGGAATGTTTTGTTATTACGTAACATTCAAAGAAATATTTATGATGGGTGTGTGTGAGTCTCCAGGTTTGTTTGTCTAAAAAAAGTAGGATTCATTTAACATTATTTTGCTAAAACCATTCGTGATTTCCATGCACTGTACTTATCCAATTTTAAGTAAGTCATGCTTTCCAATTATACGCGTGTGTGGGGAACTTTCCTTTTTTTTTTTTTAGCAAAGAAGATGACGTAGTTGAAATAGTCGTGATTTGAACAAAAGTAGCGTATATAGGACGTGAGCTTAGTTTCTGTTTCCTCAATAAAGGCGTCAGTTGAGTGTCTACGTATGGTCTGTAATAGAATAACTATCAAAAATGATATGTTTGGTTTCCGTCGCTAGTGGAAAATAACAAACTTCTAGACGAAGAATTTGAAGTTACAGTAAGAAAAAAATGCAGGATTCTCAGTTAATATTATTATTATATAATGCCACCTGTTGCACTTCTGGCGGTTAAGAAGATCTAAGGGCCAATTATGCAAATAATCACTTTGAACAGGTCGGCTGACAGTTCCTGGCAATCATTGGATGACTTTCGTGTAAGCTATATATGTTGTTTGCGCACGCGCAATTTATGCAGGTGATAACCGTCTATTTTGAGGGTGGGAATCACGACTTTGTGGTAGACAAAGCAATGCCGTTTCTAAAGCTGACGATTGGGTGTTTTCCATTCATTCTTTCAGTCTACGGTAGCATATGGTTCTACCAAACTCGTGCAACAAGCCACCCCCAAAAACGTGTAGGGTGAATGAAACCTATGTGAGATATTATCTTCGCCATGATGGATTAGGCTTAGGGATGTAAACAAAAGAATGTGCTAATTTAAAACTTGTAAGACAGACTGAAGTACTTAAAGTTCATGTAAGAGATGAAAAGGGTGTATGATTATACATTTATTCTACTTTGCAACTAAAACATGATTTTTAACATTTTCTTCAAGTTTTTAATTTAATAAATATTCATTACTAATGGTATAATTATTCGGATTGTTATTCTCGACTTTATTACGTGTATTATTGATATTTTCACAACATTTCGACCAGTGAATAGTCTTCTATACATTAATATTGAGGTTCATTCGCGAGTTATGCAGCATTAAAGGGAATAGAGTATATAAGTTTAGCTTATGTAATAAAAGACTGCTTATTTGTCGGCTTCGGATTTTCGCGCAAAGTTACACAATGGTTGCATGCGCTAACCGTCCTTAATTGTGAACTGGTATAATGAAAGGAGGGCACATAATCAACTGCAGCTATCAATAATGGTATTTGACAGTCATCTAAGAAGCCAAACATGGCCTCATGCGGAACATGATTTTGTGGCGACGGGAATTGAACCACGGATCATAGAATTCACATTCCGGCACGCTAACAGCTAGCGACGTTTAACGTGTAACAAAATAACTTTTGTTGGACTGTGCATTTTATCTGAAAGCTTTAGAAAGAGAAAATTTCTATGTTAGTCATTTTTTCTTCCTGCGATGTAGCTTTCGTGTTTCAATGTCTGGATCTTTCTGATTACTGGTTGCGGGAAGTATAACACCAGAGTAGTGGGTTTTTAAGAACGCGTAGCAAGGTTCTTTAATGGCGGCGCTAGCTTTTAACTCAGTACTCATTCGCTACATGATTACAGAGCAGAACAGTGAGAACTACTGTCGCGTTGTTCTGACCTGGTTCAGCATGGACCATTCATTGTGTACACAAGTTATTACTGTAGTGACAACAAAGCCATTTCATTAGCGGCGCCAGCGTTCCATGTATTTTCTTAAATTCTACGTGTTTGCCTTTATTTTTTTTAAAGTCTATCTACGTTTGCACATCGTCTCATACTTTCTTTAGCACGCTTGATCAAATGCTTTGTTCAACTTTCCGCCGAAACAAAACGATTATATTTTA
This sequence comes from Tachypleus tridentatus, assembly GCF_004210375.1. Classification (NCBI taxonomy): domain Eukaryota; kingdom Metazoa; phylum Arthropoda; class Merostomata; order Xiphosura; family Limulidae; genus Tachypleus; species Tachypleus tridentatus. The sequence goes on from NC_134830.1 coordinate 65,191,916, forward strand.
CTTTTATTTGAGGAAGCGCAGAGGGTGTAATTTGTTTAATATTAGGTTAGGTGACCATAGCTTCGTGTCACTTCTCTGAGGAAGCAACCTCACAAGCAGCTTGTCTCCCTGTTCACAGGTCATATGAGATTACTGGGCTTGGCCTCCATTTGACGATAAAACACAACAGCATGGGAACATCAAGAGAAAATAGAGGCTTGTCATACGGATGTTGTTTGATTCAAATGGCTTAGGTAATTATTAAAAAGGTCATCTGTTACACAGAAAATCATCTTAATGTGAACTCGGTTGAACTTTACCACTTTTGTTCCTGCTTACGTAATTTTGGAGATCATTTTTTTCCGTAAGGTAAAAACAAAATTAACATTAATTAAGACTTTTAGAGGCACAAAGCTCGTGAGAACAAAATGTACATTGAATTACTAAAAAAATCATAAATCATTGCTTTTTTCACATTGTACTCTTAGTACATAATTAGGTAGAAATGACAGTTATGATAATATATGTTCATAGTTAATGTCACACAGCCCTTTACTTTAACAACTAGAATTGCGACAAATAAACTAAAACCCTATATTTTTATTGATTTCTTAATTTTGTCAACGACGTAGTTCCACCAGATACTAAAAACAAAGAAGGGGCCATTAGCTGAGTAACTGACATGTTCTAATTGATTTGGATTTGTAAAGGGTTCGCCTCAGTAAGAGGGTAGAAAGAATCTTTAAATGGTGAGAAATTTAGATTAAATCGGCATTTACTGTCAAAGTGGGAATCTTTCTAAACAGTTCTTTCAGCTGATTTCATCCGTAAGTTTATGGACTTAAAACGCTAAAGTCCAGGGTTCGATTTCTCTGTGCTAAAACATCAACAACAAAATACTTCCTAAACGGTTTTCTTAGCTTCTAAGCAGTTATCTGTTAAACATTTTATTACCTGAAGCACAGTGAATTTAGATTTATACAGATGACTATTATCTGAAACGATTTCCAGTTTCTGAAGGAACGTCAAAGTTGTTATCCACTGAATACAGTGTTCTTTGAAATAAAATGAGTTTAAATTTATATAGTTAAACATTATCCAAATAAGTGGAATTATTGATTTATTGGATCTTTTTTTCTCAGGAAACGTAAACTTGAATATTAATTTTTGCAGTTTTTCTTTATTTTTAGTTTTCTGGTCAGACTATTAAGCTTACTTTACTACTTCGTGAGACAGAAGTGGCATGTCAGAATTCTGAAAAAAAAAGTGTACGTATTGTTACGTTTTTAGAAATCCAGATCTTTTTGTACATTATGAACTTAGTATCACGTGTAAAAACGTTTTGGTGTGAATATAAAATAACAAAACAATACACAAATAAGGATACAACCCTCTAAAACAAACAATAGACAAATAAGAATACAATTCTATAAACAAAAACAATACACAAATAATGATACAACCCTCTAAAACAAAACAATAGACAAATAAGAATACAATCCTATAAAACAAAACAATACACAAATAAGGATACAATCCTCTAAAACAAAACAATACACAAATAAGAATACAATCCTTTAAAACAAAACAATACACAAATAAGGATACAATTCTCTAGAACAAAACAATACACAAATAAGGATACAATCCTATAAAACAAAATAATACACAAATAAAGATACAATCCTCTAAAACAAAACAATACACAAATAAAGATACAATCCTCTAAAGAAGGACAAGAAGGTCGGTTCTCGGTTGATAAATACGTAGTAAAATATTTTTATTATTAAGTTTGGTTTGAATTTCGCGCAGAGCTACACGAGGGCTATCTGCGCTAACTGTGCCTGATTTAGCAGTGTAAGACTAGAGAGAAGGCAGTTAGTCATCACTACTCATCGCCAACTTCTAGTACCTCTTTCACTGACGAATAATGGGATTGAGTGCAACATTGTAATGCCCCTGCTGCTGAAAGGGCGAGCATGTTGGGTGGGACAGGAATTCGAACCCTCGACACTAATATTATGAGTCGAGCGCCCGCCCTAACCACTTGATCACGCCGGACCACTTATTTTATGAATCATGTGAAATTTGTAAATAGTATTTCAACAGTAAGACGGTAGAAAACCTTGATCGTTGACACCGAAACAGATGATTGGTTAATTTTTCGTCGTTTCTAATATGAAAATGGAAACGAAATTGTCAAATTATATGTTATATAACCTCTGCTTCCACATGCTTAGTGCCTGAAAAAAAATAATTATTTTACACACATAAATATATATTATATTGTTCACTGTATACGTAAGAGTCTAACCATGTATGTTTTAACTGAGGTTTACCTCATTTAATTTGTTTTTTAATGTAATCCAGTGAAGTGTTTCTTCTGGAATACACCCACTACATTATTTTTAGCCTAAAAGTTGTTTTTGCCCATTTTCTCTAAACAACCTACACAGTAATTTCGTGTCTTGGACAAAGCTTTCAATTCCACACACATAATTAAAGCTTTCTCGATTTTTAACATTCCTCCGTTATATTCTATTCTTTAAAAACAAAGAATAAGTTATGGTCATTTCTACGGTTCATCCTCCTACCTTTCACTTCTAGATTTACGAAGGAAAGCCAAAGACCCAGTCGTTGGTATTCGCACAGATTTCTGGTTTAGAGTTGGACCCTCCCAGCTGCCCGATGTCCATTGTACTCGTGCGTGCAACAGGAATGGCGTTTAATTTTGAACATTTTCAACCCCATAATTAAGAAACAAATCCGTGCAAGTGATGGATAAAGATAAAAAGGCGTTATAGTTCTTTGTGTACAAGACCGATAGTTCTCGTTATATGATTCTCAGTAAAATAACACTGCTTAGTGTTGTGGTACTTTAGTTACAACCTTTTACACGTTAAAATTATTCACTCTGTTTTTACTCTTCACATTTGAGTTGACGATTTCAATATACACGCGTTTCACAGCTGATGTCCATTTAAATGTAAGGGTGTCTTGCCCGTATTTGTATAACTGAAGGTGTTTGTTTTATACTTATATTGGTACTAAGAATGGACCGAAACAAAACATGGATAAAAGTTTTATATATTATTTTTAGCGGATGAAAAAAGGCCAGTATTGTTTCGTCATTTAGTTGTTCTAATAATTTATGAGTGAAAATGCTATAACATGTCAACGACACACACTACTTCTATCATATCCGTTGTTGACGCGACCTTTTTTGCTCAAGGTTCATCAGGCTACTTGGGATACACCAGATATACTAGTAGCCTTGCTACGCTATGTATTCAACTTTCATGAACAATAACTGATTTGGTGTGAATCAGATTAAACAAGTGATTTGTAATCATCATCAATTCCATTTATTTACAAATCAGAAATTTAGAGTTCGAATTAATAACATAACATTACTTACTTTGTTTTTGGTTTTAACTTAAATAATTTATTTTATATTCTTATACTGTTGTTATTACCTTAGAACTGGTGAACCGTAAATCTAATATTTTTTGTCCCTGGAATGGATAACACAAACAAAGTGCCAACAGGAGAAAACCGTATTAGCACGATAAATAACAGCCCTAGGTCCGGTAGACGCCCTTGAAACAGTTCTGGTGTTATTAACTAAAACACTAATTATATGTTAGAAAAACTCAAAATCTGTACGCTTACAGCATATAAACACAATGTATATAAGCACTAATTTATTTAAAGAAAAATACTACTGAATGCACATTGTGCGTTACAGACGAGTTTTACATTTGTCTTTACTAATAGATTATTATAAAGGCTACGTTAGTTTATGTGATACAGACAGTTGCATAGTTTATATTAAAACTATTTTAAACATGAACATCGCCAAGTCGTATTACAACCACAGTAAATATAAAACTTGTGGTGGAATGTTATATATCAATTATGCTTTGACATTGTTTGGCGTTTTTTTGGGTAGTGCGATATCACTAAACTTTTATATTGTTTGGAAAGGTATATAATATTCATTTTCGACGTCAAATATTGACACACTCGTATCATAAAGATATGTTCAAGGTGGATATCCATTGTACTTAATGGTACTTGAAAACAAAGGAATGTTGATAAACTTGAGGTATTAGAATAATCCAGAAACAGATCTGTAATCAGTTGTATCCCAACTGTGGTATGTAAAGTGCAGTTTCATGTAACAGGTGAGAAGCCACGAGCATAAAGGTCAAAGAAGGTAACAATAGTAACACAATCCAGAAAGATCTCCGTCTGGATAAGCGACGCAATTCACGCGTACGTACACTGCTTCGACGATATATCCTTTCAACCGACACATGTCTCAAGCAGCTGGAGAATGCTATTTCATAGAAAGATACGCCATAAGCTCGTAGAACGCAGCATCTAAAGGGTTTTTGTGTGATTGGACTGTTGCAACTTGTGCTGTGAATCTATTTTTCTCGCACTTTAGAAGAACTATGGAAAGCACTCAAAGAGCAGTTGTAAGCTTTGAACATGCCAGTCTCACAATGAAACTACTATGCATAGCTATGGCCAGGACGCACGGTAATTCAAAATGAATTTGTATAATATGTTTCTGTACTTACTTTCTCGGTATTTAGGTGAATTAATCAAATCTCTTGACTGAATTCTTAAGACTGCTTTTTGTATAACATTTTCAAACTCACTGAAAGTGAGTAGAATTTCCAATAAAAGGGGTAATTTTACATCCAAATTAAGTAATTTGCAACCAGATAAAAATTTATAATTTTACCAATCGTCTTTTAACAAGGAGAAATTTCTTGGTACAGAGTAGACTGAAGAAAAACGTCGGTACATCAGTAGTACATCATAAGAAATTGAACTTACACAAATTAATCAAAATAATATTTGAGTTACTTGACTCAAGCTAGAATGTTGCAGAAAATAACAAAAGTTGCTCTTTACTTGCGTTTCATATTTACATTTTTTTATATTTAATCACAGAGTTTAAACAAGGTTAATAGTAAAAAAGTTTGTTTTCAACACCCATTTAAAAGTGGCTTGAAACAAGATATATTAAGAAAAGAACTTACGCACGTAGTGACATAAAATTAAAAATAGATTTTGAGGAAAACGAAAGTTTTGTAGAGCAAGCATTAAGATTTTCAAAGAAAATAGATTAGGTTTCACGTCTGTTAGACAATTCTCAATTACCATAATATTAACTATCGATAATATATAGTTCTTAAGGGTCACTATGATCTATATAAGACCCAAAGCTATAACAAACAGTGGATGGATAATGTGAACATATGAAGAGTTCAATTTATAGAAAAATGCAAAATATCGATATTTTAAAGTCAATAATAAATGAAAATAGTTTTCTAAAAGCCTTAAGTTTTAATGAGAGCTTACTTTTGTTTTACAGAAAGTCCGTCCATAATACATACATGGTTATGAGCATGTGTAATATTGGATGTTGACCTTACTATTTGTAGGTGTAACGTGCATGACACATGAGCAAGGTTCGTTTACAAACTGCTCTTTAACGTTAGGCATTCTTATTCTATTAATCCCTTCCATACTTGATGCAAGATAAAAAGAATCCGGTTTACACTCTTGTCTCTTCTTGTGTTTTTTTTTTAAATTGAGCTTCTGGCTTAGCTGGTTTGTGGGTGGCTACTTCGAATTAATTTTAACCTATCAGGAATTGATGTGGAATACTAGAGCAAGTTTCATTGGTTATGTATAGTTACAAAACAAAACATGATTGACATTCAGATAGATAGATTAATCTATGGGTGGGGCTTCAGTTTATCCGTGGGAGGGCCTTCACTGTTACGTATATTATTATAAAGCCAATAATACCCTGTAATTTCCGACTATTACTAAGGTATCTATCTATCTTTTGCTAGCTGAGCCACTCATATATACAGCTATTGTATTCACGCTTGAATAACTATCCCAATGTTTTTTTTTCTAGTGACATCCTAATACATATTATAATCGTACACTAGGTAACTTACATTAGAATGTATTTCTATAATCTTGTAACAATAACAGTAAGCCTATTTAACATATTAAGATTATAAACCAAATGTTATACTGATACAATACTTGTAACCTCTTTTCTTTTTCTATTGGTAATAACATGCAATATTATAGTGGCGAATAAGAGCACTGGTCCGTTGGTTTGTAGTTATTACTTCTTATAAGGTACCTTTTCGACTTTATTTAAGCACTTGGCTATGAATATCCCGATTTTGAGTGACAAGTTTTCAATAATATTAAAGTTCATGTATGAAAAGAGGGCATTTTCAACCTAGATGTTACTCCTTTAAATGATCTTCAGGTAGAAGATAATACATTTGTGACATTCTAGAAATGATGACATTTAACTTTAAACTTTCAAAGTAATTTAATATAATACTTGGTTGAAATTTATCAAAATTAAAATTTCCTCAGACATTATGTTGTTTAACTAAACAAGAGAGAGCCCTGAATAGCTACGGCACATGAAATTATTTTAGACAGGATTAAAGCAACTTAATCTATGAGACACTTTTTCTTCTTTATTAGCTATGTTTTTGTGCAACAGCAATACCATCTGTAGGACGCGAGAATACTCAAATCACTCACCGGGATCTCTGCCAACCTATCCTTAAACTGATATTATTTTAGGCAGGATTAAACTAAATTAATCTATAAGAATTGGGTGTGATCAAATAATCAATCGAAAGGGTTTAATCTATTGAGTCCAAAACTGCAATTAGATCTCAAATCGATCAACCCCTCCTTAATGGCACAGCGGCATATCGGCTGACTTACAACGCTAGAAACTGGGTTTCGATACCTAGGGGGGTCAGAGTACAGATAACCCATTGTATAGCTTTGTGCTTAATTTCAAACAACAACAACAAATCGATCAATATGTGACATAAATACGAATTAAAGGTTTATACTTGAAAAAAATGAAACTCAAAGCTGTTCCATGAGCGATGGCTAAAACCTCCTCATAGTCAGGTAATTAGGGTGCTCGACTCGCAATCTGAGGGTCACGGGTTCGAATCCCCATACCACCAAACATGCTCGCCCGTTCAGCCGTGGGGGTGTTATAATGTTATGGTCAATCCCACTATTTGTTGGTAAAAGACAAGCTCAAGAAGTGGTGGTGGGTGGAGATGACTAGCTGCCTTCTTTCTAATCTTTCACTTCTAAGTTAGGGACGGCTAGCACACAAAAACCCTCACGTAGCTATATTCAGAACAAGCCAACAAGCCGTGGGCAAAAATAACGATAGGAAAAAAATCATTCACGTTAGTAAAGGATTAGAAACTGATATAATAAGAGATAGGAAGAGCGTTTTTTGTAATTATGGAAAAAATGTAACAATATGCTTTCTTAAATTAAGTGGATTGTTTTGGTCGAATTAACGAATTACAGTTTAGATTTAGTTGTTTTTTTTATATGCAAAGAGAAGTGGAATGTATAATGAGAAATGATTCTTCAGATTTCGTATATGTTCTTTATAAAATATAATAACCTAAAAGTAAGTATAATAACGGTTTAAATACACTGTTTTATGTCATTCCAATTGTTAGGGGAACAAAGAAAACACAGAACCTCTTACTGATTCGTTAAACATAGGACTAGTACGGGTTAAGATACTCGACTCGTAATCTGAGGGGCGCGGGTTCGAATCTCCTCACATTAAACATCCTCGCTCTTTCAGCCGTGGGGACGTTATAATGTTACGGTCAATCCCACCATTCGTTAGTAAAAGAGTAGTCCAAGTACACTGCTGAATTAGGGACGGCTAGTGCATATATCCCTCCTGTAGCTTTGCGTGAAATTCAAAACAAACGTTAAACATTTTCCTGAAATTTTTAAAAGTTGAAAGGAACCTGTGTTGTTTTATTTTATTATTAAAATAAAATCACCAATTTTAATACTTTTACGTTGCATCCCAGAATTTAACATGTTTACACATTACAGTAGTTAAATATTAGACATAATCGTGTGTTATTTAAATAATCTTTTATTTTTTTAAGAAATTAGAATTTGTATTAAGTAACTAAGGCACTACACGGAATGCCACCTTTAATAGACTTTTAATGTGAAAATAATGGTATCCGTTTCCCCGATTCCCTGATAGGCCAGAAGTAAGTTTACAGACTAGCAGTGCAAAATTTCGTGGTCTGGATTTCTCATGGATGACATGGTGGTGACAGCGCAATGAGTGGCTTTGTACAAAGAAAACAAAAACAAGCAATCTATGTACAAAAACAAATTAATATACGTTCAAATACATTGTTGAACTTTCAATTAATTTTGAGATCTGTTTTGAACACTCGCAATTTATATTTTAGGCACATCACAAATGCCCAGTTATCATAGATCTAGGGTATTTCAGACGTCTCACTGATCAGTTGAGGTGACCAGAAGACGAACCTGTTTCTGGATCGATTACTCGGCATTCACATCAGAGAATGGAACAAGGCATGAACATTTGAAAGGTCCGGGTTGGTACAACTACGTAGAGTAATATACGTTTATAATAAACTTCATTCACCTGCTATCAAATTATAGCCTGCCGAAAGTATTTTCTAATTCGAGAATGTTTGTAGTCAAAATGCCAACCCAATTATATATATTTACATATACGAATGTGTACAATGGTAGAGACGAAAATGAACCTTTCTCATGTAATAAGAGATGTGATATTTATAACAAAGGCTGCCTAAGTACTCATAAAAAGTGTACATGCGATAAAATATTTTATGTTAATTCTTTTCATAATCGCGACCATAAAAGGTAGTTAATGCTCTTTGTTTTATAACCTTTCATAATTACTCTCTGAAGAAAACTCTAACGTAAAAATACAATACAACATCCTATACTTGCTAGTAAATATTTTTAATAATAATTAATTATCATGGAACCTTGCAGGATAAAATTATTTATTTATTTGTCTTTTGTTCTCTAGTTATTTAACAAGAGGTTTATTTAATAGTGACTATTATATTAATCTCTATGTAGCTTAAGAGGTTGAAAAGTGTCTTTGTTGAAAGTTATTTGCGGTTAGCAACCCTAACCCCCGGCATTCAAATTGGTTGTTATGATTTAAGACATCCTCGGGACTTTTAGAGACCCGGATCTAGCGCGAGGAATAGATTGATGCAAAACGAAAATTAGTACATTCCCTATCAAAAGACAAGACAGAGGTGGGGTTTTGGTTGGAGGCGCTGAAGGAACTTTAATTCTATAACTCCTTTTTTTTCTGATTGAACAAAAACGTCTATATAATACAAGTAAAATCAAGATTCATTTACCAGGTGTTACTTCCATAAATGAATAAAATACTTTCCAAAAATACTTTCGCTGTTAGTGGCATGCACCAAAATATCAGGCTTATAGAAATGGGACAAAATACTCCAAACATAAAATTACTATTTAATAATGTAGAAAGAATTAGCCACAAACGGACAAAGTTACCAGAAATTAAATCAGCTTTTACACACTTAACAAACGGGCCACAAAATTCGCCACTAATAACATCACGTTTTGGTATAAAATAAAACAAATTATAGAAAGATTCCATAGTGCAGTGTTATAAAGGTCTGGAATGGCCAGGTGGGTTAAGGCGTTCGATTTGTAATCTGAGGGTCACGGGTTCGAATCCCAGTCGCACCAAACATGCTCGCCCTTTCAGCCTTGGGGGCGTTATAATGTGACGGTCAATTCCACTATTCTCTAGTAAAAGAGTAACCGAAGAGTTGGCTGTGGAGGGTGATGACTAGCTGCCTTCCCTCTAGTCATACTCTGCAAAATTAGGGACGGCTAGAGCAGATAGCCCTCAGGTAGCTTTGCACGAAATTCAAAAAACAAACAGCATTGTTATAAATATTTATATAATAGTGTGGTCACGTAGAACATTGTTTTAAATCCCTCTAATATGTGATTTTTCCTCATGGCTGAGGAAAAAACAAAACAAATAAAAATCATGTGAGACCTGTTCAAAACCTCACAAAGAATTAAAGTTTGTTCCCATTACAAAGATTTGCCAAATTTAAAGAAGTCAGATATCACTTGGCCACATATTAAATGTCATCCCGATCTTCTATTCTTATCGACTTAAAACAAGTGGAACTACCGAAACATAAACATACTAAAAAATGAGAATTTGCACGTATATCACACGTTCATAAAATATACGATGCACAATAATCATACACACATCCATAAACTAACACATCTTTTCAAACGACAACTTCCTAGCCAGCTCGTACTTCAAGTAGACTCTTCTTCCAATATTTGATTCAATCTTATTCAAGATATTTGCTTGTTTGTTCATCGGAGCATCACACAGTGGGCGAAATGTTCCCCATGTTTCAATAATAACCTTATTGCTTTTCAACCGTGGATCATTACACGGGTAAAAATTCGGAATCAAAGATCTTGCGGTAAAAATAGTATTATTTAAGCAAACGAAACATTTCAACTCAAATATATTATTTATGTTTTTCTATGCACAAAGTAATTGGTAAGGCCAAACATTTTAACAAAGTACTGATGCGTTTTATGAAGAGAAAAAATATTCTATAAAGCTCCTGAAGAGAATAAAATACAACTGAGTTTTACTTAAGAATAGAATTTTCAAGCTTTACCACTATTTAGCATCTCTATTTAAAGGTTGTTAGATAAAAATTTATTGAAGGCTTGAAACAAATCACTGTCATCGCGCTATTTGAATTTTCAGGCCAAATGGCGTATGGTGTTTTGTGTCCGTTTTTCTATCTAATATGTTATAAGGAAGTTATAATCGATCTAACCCTCAATTTTTTCTACGTTGAATCAAACAGAAAAACTCTAATATTTTTTACTAGAATCACAAGCATTGAATAATATTTAAAATAATTTTAAAGAGCCCAACACTGACCAATAGAAGACACGGAGTGAATTATGTGTTCGATTTTCATAATAAGCACTGTACTATTGGTTCTTTTTTACTCATTTGGGGAAAAAAAGCATTTGAAAGCAAGTGCAATATAATGTTTGCACCTATTGGATCGACTTCAGCAACAACACATCTGAACATTAGAGAAGTTAAAGTGAAAGTTCATGAGCCATGCTTTGTCCGTCATCCGAGAAGGGGAAGTTTCGTAAATGAGATTATTATTGCATTCTACTTTCTTAAGAAAATTAATGTGTAACCTCTTTAAATGTTTGTCCGACTACCTGGAGCGTCATCTTTCTGGTCGCTAAGGCAAAAAAAAAAAAAAAGGAAAAAGACAGAAATAATCCAAACTGGTTACAATTGGAAAGGTGTGATATTTCTAAGCCGTAGGCTACCATTGATTAAGAGTGGGCTTAGAAATAAAATCAGTGTCTGAAAACATTCACGATTTTCGACAGTTTTACCTTAGAATAGGGTAGGATTGATAGAAAGAATTATAAATTTCAATACTTTATGAATTTGAAGCTAAAGTTCAGTAACACTTGAACGCCTGTTTTCTTCTTTTGTAATTGTACACCTAGTTATAAAGCACTACAAGTGAGATTATTGGAACTGTAATATCTTTACACAGATTTTTGTGCAGACCCTAAATTAAAGAAGTGAATTTCGACTTCCCGATTTTAACAATCATGGACAGTGACTGACATAACACCAAAGTATAAACAGTTATAAACTCTCGCATTATCTCATTATCACTCGTCATGAACTTTAACGTTTATGGAGAGTCACCTAGGGGAAATTGATGATTGACCAATATAGGATGGCAGAGGTGAAGGTTAAACGTTTAGCGAGGTTCTTTTCTCTCCAAGAGTTTTCTACGTTTCTCGTTTGATGGCCTTTCGCAAAAATAAAATATAAAATGCTTATTCGTAATTGTCTCTTGTTTAATTTATTTTCTCATAAATAAAACCAAATATGTGTTGACAAATATTATTTTTTATTTTTCTATTAGTTTCATAAAAGTTTTTACGATTCGTAGGCCTTTTTAATTTTGAGTCTATACATTTTTTACATTGTTTAAGATTGTAACTCGATATACTTTTATATTTATAAAATTTTCCTTTTAAGATTTTACTCGTTGGTAAAAGAGTAGTCCAAGAGTTAGCGGTGGGTAGTGATAGGTATCTCCTTTCCATCTGGTCTTGCACTGCTAAATCAAAAACGACGAGCGCGAAATTCAAAATAATCAAACAATTGCTTGACACAGATAGCCCAGTTGTTATTAAATTATAAAAGGTAGCCTAGTTGTTGTCAACTTATAAAAGTTCATTTTTCCTATCCAGAACGATGTATTCAAAAAAGAAAAGAAAAAAAAAACAGTTTCGAAAAATACCACACATGTAATAGTATAGCTCTATACGAGTCAGGTGTTTATTTTTTGTCATTACTATTAGGAATTATCTCAGAAATGTTTCTCTTTTTTCGATTAAATTTCTGAAAATTTCAATGAATTTACCATCAATTTTCTGTTTCCTTTGTGAATAACGTTTCGTGTTTGTCTATAAGTTTAATAAATCAACCATCACTTCTATTTGTTTCCTTTGTGAATAACGTTTCGTGTTTGTCTATAAGTTTAATAAATCTTCCATCACTTCTCTTTGTTTCCTTTGTGAATAACGTTTTGTGTTTGTCCATAAGTTGAATGATTCTTCCATCACTTCTATTTGTTTCCTTTGTGAATAACGTTTTGTGTTTGTCCATAAGTTGAATGATTCTTCCATCACTTCTCTTTGTTTCCTTTGTGAATAACGTTTTGTGTTTGTCCATAAGTTGAATGAATCTTCCATCACTTCTCTTTGTTTCCTTTGTGAATGACGTCTTTTTTTTTTGTTTATATACTTTAAATACAAATGGCTTACTTAAGCTGATGTGGGAGTGAATTGACAAACAACGATTTATAAGCATAATGAAGTGGTTTGTTTTGGGGGAACACACTACATGTTTTGATAGAACACTGATGTCAACATAGACAGACCGATACTCTGTTGAAAGTTGTAGTACGTTCTCCCTAAAATAAACCATTTCATTCTGCTTATACATTGTTGTTTACTTGTATAAAAAGATATTTTTTAGTATTGTATTGTTGTGTTCCACTCTTTTATGCAAGGATAACATGCTACTGTTAGTCCAAGAAAATAATGTATGTGTTCCTTTTATATTTCATTTTTGCATGAAAACACATTTCTAAAATTCTTGTTTATTGGGTAACATTTCATCTACAATAAGTTCGATTTAGGTGTGAAAACATGTTTAACTGAACATGGTAAATAACTTGTACAAAAAATAACACTGGTCGCCTGTGGGTTAGTACGAAAAACTTACGTGTGTTTCAAACCACTCAGTTAATGTTAATTGTTGTTGAAAATTGTAATTAACAACAGCTTTCTACAGGTCCCTTTGAACACGCTGCAAGGATGGTTACTGTTCCGCAAACGTCTTCTAGTTTTTTCGGCGACTTCAACGGCAAGAGAACAAGGCGTGAACCGCTGAGCCTCGAGATTTGTCTCTCGATAATCGGCTGTCATATCCAACAAGGTCGACCGTCCGCACACGGTGGTAGTTTCTCGCTGCAGTGGCAGGTAGTGGTTTCAGCCATGAGTAATTAGTAGAGGGGTTCGATCCTTTGGATGAGGAAATTTCTTCTTTAAACGTATCGATACCTCAAGGCTTTTACTGGACTGTTTGAATGTTCAACCCACAGGTTAGAATCGTTTATCTAATGTTATTTTAATGTACAATAGAAATGTTGCCAAATTAAATAATAAAGAAAGGCGTTGACAGGGAGAAAACTGTCAGAAGTTAGATAGAGCAATGAAGTTTATCTGAGGAGTATCAACCAAATCCATCTTTATGACAAATTGCAACTCACATCTCATCCCTTAAGTAATGTTTGTTTTTCTAATTTCGCGCAAAGCTACATGAGGGCTATCTGCGCTAGCCGTTCCTAATTTAGTAGTCTAAAACTAGAGGGAAGGCAACTAGTCATCACCACCCACCGCCAACTCTTGGGCTACTCTTTTACCAACGAATAGTGGGATTGACCGTCACATTATAACGCCCTTACGGCTGAAAGGGCTAGCATGTTTGGTGTGACCGGGATGCGAACCCGCGACCCTCAAATTACGAGTCGCACGCCTTAACACGCTTAGCCATGCCGAGCCATATACTTTTCGACTGTTGTTTTATAAATACGACGGTCAAATCATTCATTCAATCAGAAGAGAGTTAGTAACTGGTACTTTTAACTAGCTGTCTTGGAGATTACCATCCTCAGGTAGCCTTTTGTAAAAGGAAAACTAAAACAAACAGTCAGACAGGTATTTTAGAAGTATAGATGTCTCAGATCGTTATTTACTACAGTGAAGCTTTTCGTATTCACTGAACGTAAATTTACTCGAATACTAAGAAAAGAAGTATTTCTGTCGTCTGATACCGTTCTTATGACCGAAATCCTCTTTTTTTGCAATAAAAAATAAGGGTTCTTCATACCCTTGAACTGAGCAATCAAATTTTATTTTATTAAAAACGAACAACAACTGATAAGGCGACCGTAAAATGACCATAAGTAAATAGGACGTCATAGCTGATGACTGAACATGAAATCTTAGCTACAACTACATCAGCAAATCCAAAGTATTTTTTAAGTGTATGTCTCAAAAGCGAATTCAAAACGAAGGATGCGGTATACTAGCCTTTAGGCTTAAGCTTGAGTACAGGAGAAGTTAAAACTTAGAAGTCTACTTCAAATGCACTGATATCCGCAAGTAAAATGTGCATTTTTATGTTTGATATAATGTTATTTTCGTAGTTTCATACACGAGAGTGTTTCAGAAAAAAAACGTAAATGATATACAAATGAGTTAAGGTGGAGTGGACACTGCAGTCTAGTATGAAAAAAGGTCTTATATCTCATTATTGACGATTGATCAATAAAGAAAGTAGGAGGGCTTGAACTGATGGTACAAGAAAGAGAGCAGGGCATAAGGGTGTTTGAACCATGTATTACTAAGGACAAAGCATCAGAGTATTTGGTTTTGTCACTTTAATTATAGGCCTCAGAACGAGACCTATTTTACCCCTCGTGATGATCTTTCAGTCTTAAAAGATTTCCAAGTGGTTCATTCAATTGGCACCTTGAAAAGATATGTTCTAGCATCTTCGCTTCATACCACTGATATACTAGTTCCAAATAAGGATCTTAGGGACCTACCAGGTAACATTAAATTTAGAAATGTCATTTATGGATACTAACTTTCAAATGAGTAAAATTCTGAAGTTGAAGATACTACTAATATTCAGCTTCACAAACGGTAAATTCGATTATTACAAAGTATCGAAGAATCGGCTGCCATAGACAAGTTTACATAAAATGGTTAAGACATCTTGAAAGTCTATATAATACTAAAGACGTCCAGTCTAGATCACCTCTGCAAATGATAAATACCTAATGCTAATATAAAAAAAAAATCAGCAAAGAAAGAAGAAAAGTAAGAAAAAAAAGTCCTGAATATTATAATAGTTGAAGACTTTTGGTACACACTGTACAATGTTCAGTAGGTAACGGGTGCTATAAAAATGACCTTGCTGACCTTCATAGTGAATTTCTATTGGCCAGTTATAGATAGTGTTTGCTTGGCTCTTTTGTTCAGTTAGAATTAAGCAATGATATTATTTTTACCTACAATTACAGCTTTACTTTCATTTACCGTCAACTTTAATGTCTTTATTCGCAAAAAATGAAATGTTATAAGTTCAGGAGAGAGTTTGTTTATTTTGAATTTCGCGCAAAGCTAATGCGCTAGTCGTCCCTAAATTAGCAATGTAAGACTAGAGGGAAGGCAGCTAGTCATCACCACACACTGCCAACTCTTGGGCTACTCTTTTACCAACAATTGGTGGGATTGACCGTCACTTTATAATGCCTCCACGGATGAAAGGGCGAGCATGTTTGTTGCTACGGGGATTCGAACCCGCGACCCTCACATTACGAGTCGAACCCCTTAAATCACCTGGTCATGCTGGACCCCAAGAGAGACTGAATAAAATGTACATTTGGCTGTCATACAGAAATAAAGTAATTTTAAATTTACAAATGGAGTTCATTGATTAGGTAAAAATGAACTGACAGCATTTATTCCACGCGTATTTTACCCCGAGAAGTTTGTGTTTATTTCTTTGTTTTAGCGAAAAGGCACACAATAGGCTAGCTGCGCTCTCTCCATCAGGTTGAACCGAGCACTTTATTTCATCGTTTTAAGTACGTAAATTTGCCGCTGACCCACCGGAGGACTATACCTAAAAGATGAAATAAAACTTTGGTCCTAACAGTTTAATGTTGTACATTTTGTCTCTCGTTCGTTTTCTAACTTTACCAAACTTCAGTTTAAGTTAACCTGGTCTTTACTTAGGGGACCAAAAATTCTAATTTGATATTTTTGAACAAAAATATTTGAGTTTTCTAAAACATGTAGAGTCTACACGTTTACTATATAAAGCTAGAGTATTTAATATGTAATTATATATATATTTAATGATACTCCATGGGTATCTAATCTATATAAAAGTGTCATGCCAAGCTTGATTTCTCGAAATGAGAGGAGTCTTAAAGCCAAAATGCATTAATCCAGGAGGTTCAAGATGGTCGGGGGAGAACCTTGAAATGTAGTAAGTGTTGGAATAATAGGCCTAAATTAAAGACGTAGTGTATATCACCTAACCTAGATCAAAGTGCATAATATTTATCACGAAGGTAAAAACATCGATTCAATTTTAAACTTAAATCGTTTCTGTTGTATCGCTAACGTTTTTAATATAAAATAAACCTCTTTAATTAACGGAGACTGTAAATTAAGAAATCATCAAATATTTTTCCAGTTTTCTTATATATACATTTCATGCTATACTTTTAATAAATATGTAAACTATCTAGGTTATATTTTTGTTGCTAAGCGACATGACACAAAGTCTATTATTGGAACGTGGTGTTATCAAAACGTACTGGCTTTTCTATATATCAAAGGTTATTAATCTTACTGATTTTACCAATAATCATTCTGCGAATATACTACAAATTCAATTTATGAATGATCTTAAATTTGGTTGACTCATAAAGAAATTTATTGACGTTTGACTACTTCAACTGCACTTTTCTGCTTCTTTCTTGATCAAGCGTGATTTCGCAAAATTTGTTTAGCTTTCAAATGTGAGATTAGGGCATACCATGGGGTTGGGGTGGTATTACTTGCCCAGTCATTTTTCACAGGCTTTACGCCAGTATTGCTATAAATCATAAAATTGATCTGTGCAGGAATAAAATTGTTGTTTCACCAAAGAAATGTGGATTGGTTGGTTATCGCTCTATCAAGAATGACGTTTTGCACAATTTCTACGTTGAAGAGTTTGTATCTTTTATTTTTCTTTAAGCGCAAAGCTGCACGATGAGATACACGCGCTATGGCCAACACATGAATCGAGCGCTTAAATTTAGTTTTATAAAATATTCAGTTTTAGCAGTGAAACACCCGAAAGGCATGTTGAAAGACAAGCGTCTAAGAACACATATTACAGTTTCATTAGAAACATAAGATAGAACTCTGAAACTGTCAGATAATGTTGAAATCCACATCAAAATAGTTTGCAGATGAACACAATAGTTGTACTGCTTAAATACACTCAATATGAAAAGTCTAAAACTTTCTACACTGGAAATATACGATATATTAATTCCATTTTACTTATTAGGTATTGAAACCCATATAGTTTTGTTATTACACGTACTTGTATATTCACTATATATTGTTGTCGTATAACCAAGTTTCTAGTGATATGACTCTTGTTAAAAGCACTGGCTCCCACCTAATTTTAATTGAATTCGTGTACAAAATCAAAAGATATTTCTATTTCTAATAATATTTTGCATATCTCTAAGCATCCCCATTTGCTCAGCGGTATGTCTGCGGATTTACAACGCTAAAAACCTGGTTTCGATACCCGTGTTAGGCAGAGTACAGATAGTCCATTGTGTAGCCTTGTGCTTAATTCAAAATAACAATAAAAATAGCATATTTGTAAATTAAAACCTGGAGTAAAGTAATATTGAGGAATTGTCCATCAATTATTATAGCTGAATATTCTGTATTTTTCCACTTTTGTAAATATTGAGGATAAAATTGTGGATTTTAAGGTAAATTTATGGTGCCTTGAGTAAACTAATGTTTCTAATTAAATGGTCCAGAAATATTTTATTGTATACTATATCATAGCATAATTTAATGTAAGTGTCTGTGTTTGTTTATTTTTTGAATTTCGCGCAAAGCTACTCAGGGCTATCTGCGCTAGCCGTCCCTAATTTAGCAGTGTAAGATTAGAGGGAAGACAGCTAGTCATTATCACCCACCGCCAACGCTTGGACTACTCTTTTACCAACGAATAGTGAGATTGATCGTCACGTTATAACACCCCCACGGCTAAAAGGGCGAGCATGTTTGGTACGACCGGGATTCAAACCCGCGCCCTTCGGATTACGAGTCGAACGCTTTAACACGCTTGGCCATGCCGGGCCCAATGTAGGTGTCAAATACAACATTACAACATAAAATAATGTAGTTTTAGAAAATAAAACTTATATTGGACATTTTAAATTCATAATTATTAGCGTGAATTAAAAATAATCTATGAAATGGATTTGGTGTATTTGTTAGAAATACCCGTTTTACTGTACAATCAAATAATGTTTTGTGATTTTCCAACAATGTATTTGATTCGTCTCGTAACACAACACAATGCTCATACTGTGTTACTAGACGAATCAAATACATAGTTGGTTACGGTAATCTATGAGATTGACTTGGTGTATTTGTTAGAAATACCAATTTTACCGCACAGTCCAAATAGTGATTTGTGATTTTCCAACAATATATATGACTCGTCTAGTAGCACAATACGAACATTGTTAAAATATTCGTTAAATCTCTTCTCCGTAAGAATGACCGAAACACCTTACATCTTTTATAAAATATCCTTCCTCACTATAGCTCGTAACTAAAGAAAGAATTCTCTTTTGTTTGTGTGCCACTATATATGTCTGATTGTGTAACTGGTACATTTCCGAAGAAAGACACTTTACAATTATTGGAAATGCTTCGCGTTACACCAATATTATATTAATAGGCAATCACTTTTAACAGACGGCTTTTGAATAATTTTCTTTTTAACTGTATTTCAGCTTCCTGATAATGTTCATCGTTAGACCAAAACATCGTTGACAAAGAGACACACGATAAGCTGATAAAAATTATCTCAAACTGTTTCTAAAACTGTTGTATATAAATCATATTAACATTTATTTAAATTTAAATTTCCGGTTAGTTGAAATAGTAGTACGTAACATTGTTTGAATTTCGCGCAAAGTTCCACGAGGGATAGCGCAGATAGCCTCTAAGAATAGACGGAAAACAACTGGCCATCACCACCCACCGCTAACTCTTGGGCTACTCTTTTATCAATAAATAGTGGAATTGACTGTCACATTATAATGCTCCCATGGCTTAAGGGCGAGTATGTTTGGTGTGACGGGATTCGAACCCACGACCCTCGAATTACTAGTCAAGCGCCTTAACAACCTGGCCAAGCCGGACTTAATACGTAAGATAATAAATCGAACACTCGTCCGAACTAA
>NC_134830.1:65212052-65292172 GCF_004210375.1 Tachypleus tridentatus
TCGCTATTCAAAAAAAATACGCGGACGGCGATCATAAAACAAAATGTACTTTATTTAGAAGTCTGGGTCTGGGACCCCCCCTTCAACGTACTCTCCTCCCCAACGCACACATTTATCCCAACGGTGTTTCCACTTGTTGAAACAGTTCTGGTACCTTTTTTATAATGTCCTCCAGCTCCTTCGTCGATTTGCCTTAATATCTGGAATCGTCTCAAATCTTCTCTTCCTTTCAAAGGTCTTTTGAGTTTGGGAACAAGAAAAAAATCGCAAGGAGCAAGGTCAGGTGAATAGGGGTGGGGAAGAAGAGTGATCAGTGTTTGGCCAAAACTCACGAGTTCTGAGGCACAAATGTCGCAGCAACGCGGTGCATCTTCAATTTTCGGTCAAAATCTCGTAACAAGATCAACTGATATCCCACTCTTCAGCAAGCTCCTGACAGTCAGACGTCGATTTGCCCGTACCAGTGTGTTGATTTTGTCGACGTGTGGGTGGTCAGGTGACGTGGAATGACGTCAGGACGCTCATCATCTTCAATGGACTGTCGACCATCTTTAAAACGTTCATGTTACTTGAAACATGCCGTACGCTTCATAGCAACATCACCGTAAGCCGTGTTAAGCATAGCAAAAGTTTCAGTCGCAGATTTTCCAACTTTAACACAAAATTTCACAGCAAGTCGTTGCTCCTTCAGGTCATTCATTCTGAAATACGCCAAACGAAAAAATCGCACTTCACTTAAAATCGCGTAGCTAATATACAAATGAAGATATCTGTAATTGGAAAATGGCGTCGTAATCAGCTGGTCTGTGCAAACCTAGCGACATCAAGCGGATTTCCCTGGAACCAACTGGAGCCGCGCAATTCAAACAGTCCGCGTATTTTTGAACAGCCTCGTATGTTCCAATTTACACGCGTATGCACATTTAGTAAAATTAACACCTGTGAGCGCATGTACCAATTTACGGATATGGTGCTCATGTACTAAAATAAGCACCTGCGGTGTGTGTTGTAATTTTCTGTGCGCGAGCATCTTCGAGAATCAAGACCTGCCCGCATTTACCATTTTTGGACCTGCGCAAGCACCTACGAAATGAATACCTACCAGTTGAAATGCCTGCTGTTGCACCAATATAAACACCTGCTCACGCATATACCAATGTACGCACAGCGCGCGCATGCACAAAATAAGCATCTGCTTGCGTACCAATTATGTACATACCCATATCTACGAACCAACACTTTTGTTGCGCTTGCAGAAATGTGTGCACCTGTACTCGTTATATCAATAAACTCTCATGCAAGTGCAATCTATAAATCAGGACCTACGCGCGCAATGGCCAAAATCAACACGCCATTATTTCAAGGAACTGTGTGCGCTTTTACCATAATAAACATGTTCGCATTTATCAAAATAAACAACTGTACTTTGTGTTCCAATTTTTGCACATGTGCTCGCATCTACGAAAATTGATATGTTTATTTGGGGTTTATGTATGTACTATATCATATACTTAGTCGTACCAATAAAGAAAATAATCAATAACAAATAAACTGCTAGTTAAATTTATAGCACAGTATGAACGACATCATGGTAAACCAGGGTGAGATAATGTTCAAGGATAACCTTCAACCTTGAGCGTATCAAATATGCTAATCAAGAGCCTTCTTTCCACCAATCACAAATTGTTCACCAGAAAATAAAGTCAACATCAAAAAAATGTCACATGATAAACGTGCAATTTCATAATCGCTCTTCTAACTTGAAGTTAGCTCAGAATATTATCAGAATGTTTTTTTCGATAATCGATAAAAATGACTAAATGTAGAAGAGAATAAAATTGCTTATGTAATATAGTCGTATGATTGATGTCAGTTAACATTAGAAGTCGCGTAGGAATATAAATTAAATATTAATTAACCAAAACCTTAGTAAGACACATTTTATGAACATACCATATGTTTAAAACGTACACATTTCAGTTATATAAAGCTACCCAGATTGACAATTTTAAGAATCATCAAAAGAACACGAGTTTTGGATATATTATATCTGGTCTTTTAGGATCTTATCAAATTATTTTCTGACATCGTTTGTTCAATGAACAGGACCATAAAATTTCCACTGAACCGAGAATATGAACAGCTCGTCTCAAACGAAGACTTAACGGCAGTTATGACTTACACTTTTGAATACCTTTAAATCCTACAGAAAGTTGTTTGTGGTTTTAGAGTAAGTGATGTATTATTATACATCGGAGAAGATAAAAGATTACTCAAAATTAATAACTTCATAAAAAAAATAACAATGTTGAAAGTCGATAGATAAAAAAACTAAATTAGGTCGTATGGTACAAAGACAGTTTCAGCCTACCAGCTGCTCTAAGAAATCGGTTATTCAAATCTACCAACAATGAAATTAATTGGATAAAATATCAGCTGCCATGAAACAAAACAGAAACTAATAGACGTTCAGTACAGACCATTCCACAACAATCTCAAATCTCACCTTGCGAAAACATTTCAATAAAACACTATTAGAATAAGAAAACTATTGAATTATCAACAAGCTGAAATGTCTTGAATAGTGTAAAGTGTAGACATTGGACAAATAAAGACTAATAAAGTAAATAATGTGGTACTCTTTACTCTTTTGTTCAGACAAACGTAGAAGAAGATAGTTTAGAAAGTACCCACAAAATAACCCACCCCTCTTGTGTTGTCCAATACGTTCAAGCCTATAGTGGTGGATTTATGATTTGAGGAATCTTTTCTGATATACCATGGACTTCTCGTCCCTCTAGAAGGCAGAATAAATGATACAGCATACATCAGCATAATGTATGATTAACTACTATAAATACCACTGTTTTATATGTACTCTTATGAGGACAGCTACTTTGAACAACAATATTTCCATTCGCCATGCCTAAGTTGTGCAAGCATGATTTGATTTAAGGAAACTCCTGACATCTCTTTTGCTACCACAATCTGGGATCTCAATTCTTTTTGTATTCTGTGCATTCATAGTTGTTATTCAGGAAAAGATGACACAATCCGTTGTTAGACACAACACTTAATAATGTTGCTAGCCAGAACATATTATGAAATTGTTAGAAGCTTATACTAATTTTAATAAAGCTAAAACTCTGAATTCATGTTCTTCCTGAAATATATAAACCATTAAAAGTAATAGTACTGCGTTTCAATTACTAACGTCACGTGCACATACCAATTATAGTATATTTTCGTTCTTTTTATTACCAGAACATTATAAATCCATTTCAGGTGAAGTACTAAATAAATGTTACTTTTTCTAAAAAGATGTGACTAAGGTGTTTATTTGTCCATTAACTACTTTATGCAACTGGTTTGTGGCTATGAGATTAATAATAAATTAGAAAACTCCATACATGATGACATGAGACTAAAGCTGAATATGTGTTTAGTAATAAACTGAAAGAATCATTTAACCTTCTGCGTGTCACCTTGAAACGAAGACATTATAGCAATTCTCTGTCCAATTATACCAGTCATTTTAAACAAAAGTCAAAAGCTGCCTCAAAATATACCATTGAATGAAAATGTGATCCGCAACAAAATAGTCCAGAAAGTTACTTCACTTTTCTAGAATCAGAGCAAATCGTAAAAGCATTTAAAGTAATATATCTAAACTCTACGACAAGTACAAAAACTAAACAAAAATCAGTACTCTTCTTGCGTGATGATATGAAGTCAAATAAGTGTAATCCAAATGTAGCGCTTCTTTGTAGAAGCTCAAAGCAGATCGAATATAGAGATTAATGAAGCCAATTTCTAATGTTCATGAGCTAAGTATTTATACAAAAATTTTTTCATGCAAATACTTATATGCAAATTTCATAAAATTTAGGTTACAATTTTTCCGTACACATTATCAGATATTTTAATGAAGTATTTTTATTAAAGATTAAATATCGAGGATGTTTTCTTTAATGTCCAAGTGTGAAACTATTTTCACGTTATGATTAACAAATACTCTGCACCTAAAAATCTCAAGTGTTTACCTGTCTGATCTCTAAAACTTCGGAGATACATTTCAAACGTTTGTCATTAATAAAACATCATATTTTGTCTGTTATAGTTTCTCTACCCCAACAAGAAAGGGTTTGTCAATTTAACCGACCTCGTAACGACCATAAAACAAGGAAATAAATATAACTTGTGCTTTTTTCGTTCTAAAATAACGATAGATTTGAAATCGAAAGAGAATATTTGGTCTCAGAAAAATATTCCCGTATTTATACTAAATTCTTCTTTTAACCGAATAACATTTTATCCTTTTTACTTTTCCTGTTTTAAATTATTAAAGCAAGTTTGTGCAGCATGGGACTGATTGCTATTCAGAAGTTGGATATAAATCTAACAAAATATTCTTAAGAATATAGAAAGATGAAATGTGTTTGTTTGCTCCCCTTTTCTTCTGAGACAATTGTGGTAATATGAAGTAAAATTTACATGTGAACATTATGAGATATGGAGAATGTCGAAAGAAGGGAATTGAACTAAAATCAATTTGTATTTTCTGAAGTGTATTGGTTATTTACTCCCAGCTTATGAAATTAACCTCAAAAAATCTTGAAAGGTTGACACATTAGACAATGTTGAATATTTTTAAGGAATTCACAGTTAAAGTTGTTTGTTTCTTTTTCAAAGAACCATATTTTCCACATGGTCAGTGAGATATTGTGTGTTCACGATTTGGACTTCCTCAAAATCTGCACTTGTTGGTAGACGGAAAGCAAACTGGAAGGTCGTTTATGAATAAACTTTGCTGCAATTAAAATTTTTTTAGATTAAACTTATGACCAAGTTATTTCTTTAATATATGTGATTGCTTATGAACTTGCGTTGTTTAAATTGAGTTTATATATTCTCTCTCAGTTTAATGGAAAATTGTGTCTCAACATCATATTTCTTCAAGAATACCACATTATTAACAGATAGCAAAACTTGCGATAATTTATATTTTAATATTATAGGTTGTTAACTAGATGGTCTGCAGTTTAATTTCATTGTTTAAAACCAGGACAAAATTAGTTTACCTAAAGTTTAAGCTAGTAAGTCCATTGGAAATGCTACGCTGATATAATGTCAGTGTTAACTGTAACAGTATCCTCAACACTACAGGTTTTAGTGGTGAGACTGTTTTCACCAGCACTAAAAATCTTTCAATACTAATCACCGTTCATTTTTTATATTTATATATATTTTAATTACTTGTTAAATAATAAAACGATACAATAAGACATTGTATAAAAATAATAAAATAAACAAAAGTAAGTCTATTCTATCGGTTTATCTGTGACTTTTAGGAATTTTTAGCAGAGTGTGTATGTGTTTGTTTTCTTATAGCAAAACCTCATGGGACTATTTGGTGAGACCAACGAGTGGAATAAAGTCCCTGATTTTATCGTTGTGAATTTTTAGACTCAGTTTACGGCCAGCGTTAATTATCTTTAACAACGTATTCTTACACACATGTTCAAACAAACTGAGATATCTAATTTTGGACTACAACACAGAAATGCTTCGCCGTTGGTCATTTAGTTATTTCTATGTGTTTTAACATAGTTCGTCGTTTTGTACATGTGGGGAAACTGACCTAGCAAGAACTCCATATGAAAACAACAACTTCCGAATGAATAAAAATGAGGGAGTGACCCACTCTAAGAGAACCAAACAATATATACTTACTCACATAGGATCAGATATCCAGAGTGCACTTGTAACTCTCGTCATCCGACCAGCCCTTTAGCAAGTATGGGAGAGAAACTTTCTGAGGTATTTCTCAATTTCTACTTGGCATATGCGTCGATAGAACAAATTAAAAGAATTCTAAAGAATTCTCCAGTGACACCTCTAGAGAGATAGTTCAGACATATAAGGGAGAGTAAGGCGATATAATACTGAACAGCATAAGATGAGTTTAACGTAGACCAGATCAGATTGATTGCATGCTACCCTTTCAACTCATGTAAGTGTGAAAACATAAGGTATATTTTACGTCATATATTTATATGATTAACATTTTTAATTAATTAAGTACAACAAAATAAATCATCATTTTAATTCAATTTACTTATAATAAAACATTTGGATACGAAATTGTTATTTTTGGAAATACACGTTTCATATATATTACACGCAATATATTTGATTTATTTGATGTGTTTTGAATGAACGACTGATACACTACTGAACACCATAACAGACATCACAAGAAAAGAAAATTATTCTACAAAGAACTTGAAATAAGTCAACAACATCAAAATTTTTAAAGCAGAACAAAGCAATGTTTTTGTTATAATGAACACAAAAGAATACTTTCAAAAAATGAACATTTTATCAGATACAAATAAATTCAAACTTATAAACACAGCTCCAACAAAAACACATGAAACCCAATAAAACAAAATATTTCAACAAATTAAAACCAACACAACTGAGAAAACCTTTATTCTTACCTTCGAGAAACCCACTCACGCACACCACAATTATACAAAATTGACAAATCCAAATGTTCATTACAACCTATAATGTTGACCAATGAATTAGTTAACAACAACCTCGGTGAATATATATTGTTGGCATTTTTTATATATATAGCATCAGGTAGCTCCTTTTTCAGAGACACTTTGAACTTTAATTCTATTGTTAATCAAATAAACAATAAAGCTTTAAGAGCGAGTTTTTCATATAATCTCACTTTTCTCAGAAGTTCCAACCTCTGAAGTATACTAGATAGCTTTAGAAATTTATATCCAAAACCCCAACCCATTGATACTCTTCCCCAGCAACCGATTAGCATCGTCGATTGATTTCACTTCCACCAAAACTAACTATGTTCAATAATCAAAATTACCTACAAATAAATGACCTAGGTATGGGGAATCCCGTGTCACCAGTTTTAGCCAACATTTATATGACTCAGATTAAATCACAAGAGTTCAATTTAGCTATACCCATTAACTACTATATCCGTACAGAAATGTTGATGATAGAAATGGAGAATTCATATCTATAGAACACAGTTTTTCAACCATGTTAACTCAATACACCCCAACATTAAGATCATTTGTGAATATGAAATCTAAGAACCAACCAGTCTTTTTAAACTCAAGATAACTAGAAACGATACAACATTAAAAACAGAAATGCGCAGAAAAATCACCCATACTGGATTATACATTCTGTGAGACTGAGTGAAAAAAAACACTCAACATATTAAAAAATCGAATAACCACAGCAACAAAACTATGCTCACACGATTGTAATTTGAAATTAAATCATCAACAGATGAACTAGTATTATACATATTCCTTAAATCTGTTGTAGTTTGAAGCTGAATCATGAGTAGATGAACTAACAACGCAATCGAAGTTTTAATTTTGCATGTAATAAAACTGCACATGTCACTTCCTAGGTGTTATGTAAGTCTTTGACGAATGTTTAGTATAATAATATCTTTCTGAAGTACGTACCGGAAGACTAGGATTATAAAGGTTCTCACTCATTTCTCCTATATGGAATCGAATGCCTGTTTTTGTAGTAAAAATGGCACCCAGAGATTACATTGTACGAAGAGATTGTCTGGAAGAACTTAAGAAAAAAATTTAGATGCCGAAGCAACATAAATTGAAGTGGTGAGGAATGTACATCTAACAATAGAAAGATTGTTTTATTGTATTTTACAATTAAAAAAGTGAATTTATCGAAAGAAGTGCAATTAGCCTTAAAAATACGGATAAATTTTTAGTATGCTTTTTTTTCGTTTGTTTAGTTATAAGTAATCAGAAACTACATCATGGGGTGCATTTCTTGTGCTAACCACAGGTATGTAAACCCGATATCTAGTTGTGAATGCTCGCAAACTGAGCGCTATGTCAATTAAAGGCATTTAACGTAATATTTGTAAATGAAGCTTTCTTCAGTTCAGACGGACAGACTTTAAATATAACCCACGAGAAATTTTGTTTACAGTCTGATAAGGTGCTAAATTCGGTGTTAGGTAAAATACACTATAATGCTGATTGACGACAATGGTAATTGCTTTCGCAAGTTCTTTATTAATTTTATTTCTGAAGTTACAACAAGAAAAAGAAACTCTTTTCCGATATATATATATAAGTAAATTAAAATGCATACAATGAAACCGAAAGAGATACCGTAAGCAAAAGCTAAATTATTAGAAAATAATCAAACATTATTTGGATACACATATATTTAAAGTGATTGCATCCAACAGCTCAAAGGCCAATGATACGGTGTCTGGTTGACATCACGTGTCACCACAGTGACACTTTACCAATGCGCATCCAATTTAGTATAAAAATAAATGATCCTGAAAACATAAGAATTCTGGTTTATTTTATATAGCATTAAAATATCACAAACTGAAATGATAATTATGTGTTATTAGTACATATGTTTACAGAAAAGTATTTCACCTGTAATCATTAGGAAAACAGCTGAAATAGAGAAAACATATCTTAACGAGTACGTCAAATAAAGAAAGTTAATTATGGCTTAACTGAAAAAATATGGTAACGTTCTTTGTTTTACTTTTTAATAAAATGTCTAAAGATAAAGTAAAACATGAAAAAAAAGGTAAATACATTTACACGTTATAACAAAAGAGATTTTATTTTAAACATTTTTGTTCCAGTGCTTTATAGATTAAATTCACTTGAAATATATATGTAAGATATGTACAAAATTAAGACCAGAACATAAATAATATTATAAAATTCAACTTACCGATATTTTATGTTATCAATTTAATCGATTTTCAAGAGTTACATATTTTATTAATTTTCATTAGTTTAAAGTTTTACATTAGTTTAAAGATTTTCCATGCTTAAATGCTTAATATCTCAGTTTAAGAAAATTTCCTAATTATTTTATGTACTTAAATTGTTTGTCTAAACTACAGTTAGTACATAAAATGTAATATAAAATAAGCCATAACTGTAATATTTTATAGAAAATTAATATGGTTGAAACTTATAAACATTTAAATCAAGTATTGTATAGTACACAATATATTTTTACAATTATCATAGTACAATAAAATGTTTAATGAATAAACAATAAAATTTCAGTCTCAGTTTGGTTTATTGAAACGTTGGGGTTATTTTTAGACACAATAGAACAATAAAGAGTCATCCTTTCAAGTATTATTAAACAATACTTCACCGCAATTTTAGGATTTCAAATTTGTACATCATATATATTCTTAATTTGAAAAATATTCAAACCTTTGCTGATTATAACTTCGAACATTCTAATTTTAGTGGAGGATATGTACTAATTTCATCCATAGTGTTTTTTTCTGAGCAATATTGCATAGGAAATTTTTGTTTTATTGTGCCTTTTTTTCTATGGAAGTAAAATTTGCTCTCAATGGGAAAATAATAACTTGTAATCCATTAGTAAATTGAATAATTGGCAATCTGACGGATTCTTGAGGTTATTATTTAGGTTTATTTTAACGTAGCACAATCTAACAAAGGCCTTTCCAGTAGTAGATGAACCTTTTTTTTTTATTTTTCCTATTTTTCATATTTCATATTACCACTATAATTTGTGCTACTTACGAGATTATCTGATCTCGGCTTGTTTGGGATTCGGGTAAATGTATTATTCTCATAATATAAGAAACTGTAGGAATTATTAATTGGTTTAGATACTGCATGGATAACTGAAAGTTTTTTGCTACTCACCAATGTCGAGAATAAAGCGAAGAATATATAAATAGTATAAGGTGAACGGAAAACAGCAGACAGAAATAAGACATGAACAAAGATAATAAAACCACGGCCAATGGAACGTTTGGCGTGAAGTAATGTACGATAGAAGTGATTCTAAAGATTATCATAAGGTTAACGTTTAATATGTCAGAGTAATACAAAGAGTAGAAAAGGAAGAAACTTTTTCGTCAAAGCGTAGTTTCAATGTACTTTAATCAGCATAAGTGGTACACCTTTGGAAAAAGAACAAATGGTATTTTGAAGAAAGGAAACCAAAGGGTTACTGAAAGACCACTGTTTTACTGTGGTAACTTGCATTGCAATTTTAAGTCAATTAAAAAGAGAATACCAATACCACAGAAATGTGGAAAGGTAGTGAGGCTTATCAACGGAAAGTTTAAAGAAATTGAATAAACTTAAACGGAATTGTGGCAAAAAGAGAATCATATACTGGTTGTAGTATCCATATTATCTCTATAGTGTAATGAATTTGTTGTACATTCGTTTACTTGTTCCAAATATATATATTAATTTGTTAGCAAGTTGAGTGCATGTTCTTCATTTATCGTTGAATTTATCGCAAAAGAGTCACAGGCACCTGTTATAGAACACTGTGTATATTTATAGTATGAAGAAGCGTAAGTAAAAAAGCATTTAATAGAAATATCGTTACGACAGTGTATCTACATTAAAGAGTGCATTACTTTATAACAGAATATGAAATAATTGCTGCCTCAATACATCGTGGACATGAAACTGAACGTGTGAAAAGACTTAATGTTACATTTTTGCAACAAACAGCATGATAATAAAAGTTAAACATTGGGATCTTACATACAGAGAATCGTACCACTGAAGAACCTTCTCACGTAATGAGTTACAATTCTTGCATTTCTTTGACAACTTTAGCAAGTTTTTTCCACAGTACACGTAGGACAGTTATCGCCATCTAAACAATAATAGATAGTGATGGAAACTATTATTTAACGTCTTACTTGTTACATATACAAAAGAAACAGTTATTTACTTCCTGATGAATTATTCTATGAATCGGAGTATTCAGGAATTCAGTAATGAATATATAATTCGAAAAATTATGTCCTTTCACTATATTTTTTGAAATATTATAAAGCAGACAGTGATTTCTAAGTTTGCTTTATACGTCTTTAACGGTAACCTATACAAATTGATTAATTTCTTGCTGAAAGAAACAGGTAACCTTACTGCAGCCAATTCAATTCCCAGCAGAACCATTGATCCATTTTCATAACCCATTTCCTCCACAAGCGCTCCCGCTAGAGATGGCCCAATAAAATAGCTAAATAAAGAAAAGAACATACATTATACATTCATACAGTGAATTCGAAGAGAAGAAACGGATGATTTAAATTGAAAAAACGTAGTTATATTTATTTATTATTTGTAACAAAATTTACCCATGACAAAATGTACTGTTAAAGAGACCAGATACAATTGTTAAAGTAGTGACGTCATCTAAGAATCCGCGAGATCTGGAAAAAGGAGTAAAATAGAGTTTCGATTTAACATAAATTAATGGATAATAGGTGGTAATCATTCAGACCAAAATAGAATCTATAACTTTAGTAATTCCAATAAAACAAGTAATTCTATTTTAGCTGAAGAGATTTCACAAAAATTTATAGGTTATATAAAACAAAAGGCTTCGCAATAAGAAAAAAGAACCTTCAGTTTTGTAGTGAAGGCTGCTAAATTATAAGTACTTGCTACTTACATTATATTTTTAATTCATTTGTCAGACAGAAGCCTTAATATATACTAATGAATGTTCCAAAGCGAAACAAGGAAGATCCTCACTCTTCTGTTACATATTTCACTTATTTTATTCGTACTTATTCTTTAACAGCATTAATTTCATAAATTAGTTTTTACTTGTATTTAATATTTTAAGTATATAAATCTTACACTGTTGATCTCGAGGCATAGTTGAATCCCATGATTATTTTTCCTCCAGCTACGATTCCAAGAAGAACTTGAGCAAATATTACTAACCAGAGGGTACTGTAAGTATTAAATGATTTTTTGTTAGAATGAATATATTTGAAAAAATTATTGTAAAGCAGGGAGAAAAAGAATTTTTTTTACTTTGCACTTGATCTAATTTTTTATCGGTAACAGATTTACTGTTAAACATTGATTTTAATAACTACGTTTGTTTCAGTTTATGCATCTAATGTATATTGGTAAAAGTGTATTGAAGTCCTGCCAATTCTCTAAATGTGTAGAAGATTTTTGAGAGTAAGTATGAACACAATGTGTTTCATGAAAGCACCAGGGTATCTTCGAATATTGTTGAATATTGGTTAGGTGAAACAAGCTATATAGTATGTTAAGCGAACTTAAATAGCCACATGGAAAACCAAGTGATAATTCTATTAAGATTTACCAAACGTTTTTCCGATTTGTTCCAGAACTTTGGGAAAATTTCAGTGTTTCAGTATAATATCGATCACAGTTTTAAATCATTATTTTTTAAAGATACCAACGGCGTATTAGGGGCATTGTTAAATATAATTAGGGCACTGGTCACTTGTGCCAGTTCTTAGTGATATTTCTGTTTAAACTGACATTGGCCCAGCATGGCCAGGGGGTTCATGCACTCGCCTTGTAATTCGAGGGTAGCGGGTTCGAAATTTCGTCACACGAAATATGCTCTCCCTTTCAGCCTTGGGGGCGTTATTATGTGACGGTCAATACCACTATTCGTGGTAAAAGATTAGTGCAAGAGTTGGTGGTGTGTGGTGAGGAATAGTTACCTTCTCCTAGTGTTACACTGCTAAAATAGGGACGGCCAGCGCAGATAGCCCTTGAGTAGCTTTGCGCGAATTTCAAAAGAAACTAAACGGAACTTATTTTTTTCAAATTATGAAATTTGTTATGGCCATAAAACTTGCTACTCATGTTTTGATTGTTTCAAGAGCAGATTCTTTGTTTAAGACTTCATATATATCTATATTACTTTGAGCATTATCAATGCAAATTATGGACACTTACATTAAGCTAACATCTAATGGATGAAAAAATGACTTCTGGAGTTTTTGACACTGTTGAAGTACTCTGGGACTTCTTTTCTGAAGAGAGAAGGAATTCATTTTGTTGCTATATTTTCTTCCGTATCAAGTAATTTTAGGTGTCAAGTCTTAAACAATTGTTGTCATCTGTTTAAAGGTGAATAAACAAACAACACTAAGTGTTCAAAATCATTCTACTGAGCTATTTTATTGCCACCAAAATATCTTTATGCGATATGTGTTGTCAATAATAACAAAAGAAAGTGGTTAGATGTATGTTACTGCAAGAGGTTCAAAAGGAAAGAACCAACTAACAAAGAAATTTTGCACACATGGTATGTAAACTTGAAGGACTACACCAGGGTATTATTTTCTATGTGATTCACATTCTTGGTGTATAAAATTAAACGCCTAAAAAACAAATCAGAAAAATGTTTTCATTTTGAGTTCACTTACCGATAAAGTATATTTTATTATCCTTTACAGCTTTTTGAGCAATAGATTTAAATTGAATAAAAAATTGCCGAGTTCTTAATTTACAGCCCATATTTGTTAAGTATTTTTTATTTTATAAATAACATTGGTCACATAACAGAAAATACCTTAATACATAAATGATTTCAGTTTAAAATTATATCGATTTTTTTATTTTTATGATTATTATTAAATTATAATGGTATAAGGAAATTTACCCCTCCGATAACCTTGACAGAGAAAATTGAAAGAATAAAACACCCCATATATGATAGTAGAATGCATCTGTTATGATTTGAAATATTTTTATTCACACAGTAATATTTTATTTATATAGAAATGTCATTCTTGTTATAAGTTAATGTCACACTTAGAAAACTTCGAAAGAAATTAAATTTTCGAGATTAATGTGAAGAACAGCAATTTTAGCAGTCACGCCACTAAAACGTTAAATTTTTTTTTTTTTCAGAATTAGAAATTTTCGAAGTATAATATATTAAAAACATAAAAATCAATTTTAAGTTATTTTTTCTCATTGATTTAAAATTATCAAAGTAGACTAATAATATTAAATATAGATAAATGTACGTTAGAGTATCACATTTTAACTTAACCATAACTGTATTATTGTCTTTTAATTCCTTAATATTCTTAGCCTGATGCTAGAGTTTTAACCTGCAATAGCAATGAGTTGCTACTGTGTATGTAATAGTAATACGTAGATAAATATAGTTAGTTAAAGTAAATACGCCTACCACTATAAGTTGATCTTAACATACTAAACTGTTTTTAATTACATAATTTATCGTATTAGATGTGGCTCCATTATGATCGTTAGCTTGCAGTTAGTTATGATGAACTAACAAGAACAATAGCAGATAATAACTTTTGTTAAATGATGCGAAAAGTATGAAAAACCGAAGAGAACGAAATTTTCTTGTAGTAGAATATCTAAACTCTAAATTGTTTCCTTGTCTACCTAGAGAAAAAATAAGTTTGGAAATACAAGAAAACAATCCGAGATATAAAAACACATAGTGTATAATATGAGATAAAACTTACATTTTTGGAGGAAGGAAAGGTGCAGGTCAAATTAATAATAAACTCGTTATGCAAATATTGTTGTTTATATAGATTGGAAAGCAAGAATGTAGCTGAAAAACAATAAAATGAGCTCAGAGCATGCCTGTTTAATACAGGTTTATTGCAAATTGTACTTTTATTTTGATTGGATGTCAGTTTGTAAATTTGTTTTATAAGCAATGAATATGAATATTTATCGTAATTGAAATGTTCTTGGCTTTTTATTTAAACATCGTGGTTACTTTTTAATTTAAGTATAATAATCCATCTTTATAAAAGACAAATATTAATCAATTGAATCTGATATACTCACAGTTTTGTGATAAATTTTTCCCCTGACAAGAGATCCAATCGAATACATTCCACCAGACACAATAAATATAAGTCCAACAACCGTTGGTGCCAGACCAAACTGCACGAAGTAATCACACAATGCTTCAGAAAATGATAAAACTCATATTCAATAATATACAATTTGATTTCTTGAGTCATGGAATTGTAACTGGATTTGATTGTTCTATTTATTTTCCATATTTATCCGAGTATAAATATATTAAATGTTTATATTTTATTTTGATATTACAATGGTGTACGTTAATGGTATTAAGTCTTTATAGATATTAGAAATGTAATATAGAAATGTATGTATATATATCGATCTAAATCCCTTAAAACATTTGTCATCAAAATATATTTTGTGAATAGTTAGATCTCCTTTTTTATCAATAAATGTTGAAAACAAGTTTACAAATTCCAAATAGTTCGAGAGTTGAAATTAAATAGACTGGACCATTTTGTTTTTACTTTTATACTTAAATTCAAAATAGTAAAGAAATTCCAGGCTCGAATATCTTCGGTAGACTATCGCAAGTAGCTTAATGTGTAACTTTTCGCAAGGAAAACAAACAAACGAGTAGTTAGTGTATAGCTATTTTGACTAACGAAGCGCTTAGTTCAAATAATCATTAATTTACTTGCTACGTCATTGGAAAATTTAAAATTGCGATAGAAAAAATAAAATCTAACTGATGATAATGTAAACCAATTTTCTAATACGACTTGACTGCTTGATGTTTTCAAAGGAATTCATGGAACACAAAAAAACAACTGAATTTAATGTACCTGTCTGATGTGAAGCTCCAAGGTCGCCTCATTTAAGCCCACGATAATGAAGCCTGTTAAGGTATTTATCATTTCCACAATAAAAGATCGGTTAAGAATAATCTTCAAAACTTCACCCTTGTTTTCTTGGGTAGCATATTTTGATTAAACATAAGAGGCAAAAAAGGAGAATAATCAAGTGTAACTGACTATATTACAAACAAAATATTAAGAAATAACATATTAATGACTGAAAATTTTAAAATATTTTTTAATCAAACGAAAGTGGTTCTAAGCAACCAATAAATACGATTACAGTTATTTTGAAAACCGATTTATGTATTAAATTAGTCTAACAACCATAAATTAAAATATCATAGCATAGAATTTTAACACAGGTTGAGTTAATTATAATAAAATTTAAGTTAATAGCGATGCTTAATCATATCACCTGTGTCTGGTAACAAGAAGAACATGATTGCAGATAAACACAAGAGAATCCCTCCAATGAAGAAAAATAGTAGCATAAAACCTTTAACCTGAAAACCAGAATAACTATTATTGTAAATAAATTAACAAGTTTATTTGTACTTATTAATACAATATTTTTGTAAGTTTTATCATTTTATGATTTATGTTATAAATAACTTTGTTAACCGTTCTGCTGCTATTCAAGAACATGTTATTTA
Source organism: Tachypleus tridentatus (assembly GCF_004210375.1). Taxonomy (NCBI): domain Eukaryota; kingdom Metazoa; phylum Arthropoda; class Merostomata; order Xiphosura; family Limulidae; genus Tachypleus; species Tachypleus tridentatus. The sequence goes on from NC_134830.1 coordinate 65,228,238, forward strand.
ATAAATGTGCATTCTATTTCTTCTGCATTTCAGGTGTCAACAGTAGACATTCTCGAAGCATGAACTCATATGTATCACATTTGCAATGACTAAAAAAGTTTGATTTGAATGTGTTTGTTTCTTTGGACACTTTTCTCTACTATGTTTTGCCGTTTTATAATTTATACTTTTAATAACTTTATTAAGTAACACAGAGAATAATTTTCTGTCATTGTTTGAAACTTGTTAAATACAAATATCGGTTGAAAAATACATTTATGATGGTGTAAAGTTCAATTAATGGAATGACCTAGGCTTCATTTCAATTCTTGACCAGTAATAATTTAGATAGAAAGGAAAATAATCTGTGTTTCAACGTAAAATCACATTTCAAAACTTGAAGAAAGACTTCATGTGCGAAAATTGTCTTACAAGTAAAAAAATCCAAATTTACAGTTTAAAAGAGTCACAAATGCAGGGTAACTTAACTTCTTTTACTCGTAATCTTCGGAACATATTTGCGACCATGACTTGCCTTGACATATATTGTAAGATACGTTTGCCAATACACGGACATCATATTCATATCAATGAGTGTCTTTAAGCATCGCTTAAAGACTTGATAACGAAATAAATAAAATCAAACTTTCCAGAGAAATATGAACCGGCATGACCATGTGGTTAAGGCATTATACTCGAAGTCGGAGGTTCACGGGAGCGAATTCCCGTCACACCAAACATGCTCGAATTTTCAGGCGTGGAGATGTTATAAAGTATTGATCAATCCCACTATTCGTTGGTAAAGTAGTATCCCAAGAGTTGCGAATGGGTAATAATGACTAGCTGACTTCCCTGTAATCTCACACTGCTATATTAGGGACGGCTAGCACGGATAGTTCTCGAGTAGCTTTGTGCGAAATTCAAAAACAAAACAAACCAAGCAAAAGAGTAGTCCAAAAGTTCTCGGTGGGTGATGATGACGAGCTGTCACCCCTCTTGTGTTACACTCCTAAATTAGAGAATGCTAGCACAGATAACCCTTGTTTAACTTTACGCGAAATTCAAAACATACCAAGCAAGACAAATATATATCATATTTTACAGAGTTATGTAATTTTGCACTTTAAACTGAATACTTTACCACGTACTGCAAAACTACGGTCGTCACAGGCATAACAAAATTGAAACCTCGTTCACAAAACGCCTCCATTGCAGACCAATAATCCTATTAAACTCCACGTTGAACTGATGGAAAAATAGCATTCTTATAATCTATTTCGAAATATATCAAGATATCACCGACGTTCAAAACGTACCCAACCACAAAAACAGAGCGCTGATCACTAAAAGTAAACGAAACAATATTCCAAAACGTCATCAGAACAATTTACAGGCAGATGTCTGGCGACTTACTTTTCAAGAAACTCGCGTACACTTATGTATCACAAAAAGGTAATCAAGCGGTAATTTGGTCACATCACCTTGGTTGCATACAAACAAAGTTTAGACTTCTTTTGACTAAGTAACATCTTTGTGTAAATCAAGGAAAACTCAAGTCATTAAATTCTATCGCTGTTTTAAAACAAACAAAAATAAAAAAAAATATTATCCCCAGTAGAAGAAACACACTAATGCAGCAACTTCCAATGTTAGTAGAAACACATGATACATGGTCTACGTGTCGCGAGATCAAATTTTTTTTTAATCCGAAAATGCTCTTATTTTCATCTATTTCCCAATTTTTGATGGCAAACAAAATTTTTTAGATTCATCAGCGCGATTTTGATAAGATTCCTTCCTTCTCATTTATCACTTAATCAAGGCGAGATAAAAGAGAAAACAAATGTTATAATTGTTTCAGTGACAATTATGAAATTGTTTTCTATGGTTTCACATTTGTAAGTGAGTGTTTTTTGTGGCGAAAGAGATTAGCAAAATATTTTGTATCAAAACAACTTCGGGTCTCTTATACATGTATAACACTAAAACTCATTTGAACAGTGGCTGTACAGCTGATTCATCGTTACTACAGTAGACTATGTGTTATTACAAATGGTTGGTAATTTTCACTTGTGCAAAATAAATTCAGGCTATCGTTTTCAATTTTATTAATTTTTAAAAATATTTATTTTACACGTTTTCTCTGTTTCGGATTGAGGATTTGTTGGGTATATAAGAATGGGAAATTGTTTTTGATATCCAAGTTTTAAAGTGTTGCGTATATGAAATATGTTTTTTGTACGCTTTGCACAAAGCTACAATATATTGTTTGTGTGCTTTCTAAAAACGGATTTCGAATTACGAAGTGTAGCGTTATAAGTACACAGACATACCGCTGTTCGCATGGGTTTCATGCCAATATCAATAGAAAAATTAGTTTTACTGAAGTCCAAATGAAGTGTAAATTGTATTAAAAATTAAAAATTAAAATACTTTAGTTTGTGAACAGAAATATTACTTCGAAGCTATCACTTATTATTAACCGACATCATCTTGATATTTTTCTATTAGTTTTCTCAAAAATCAATTTAATTAGAATTTATCAAATAAAATCTCAAATAATAGATTTTCATACCACTAATGAGGCTATATTTTTTAAACTATCAGTTAATCATAGATTATATGGTATTTACAGTAATATTGTAGATTCTAAAAAGAAATTATTCTCACCAGAGCTGTTGAACGATATTCAGTAAATTTGTTGGCAATGAAGACATAGCCCAGAGTAAACAGAGGTACTGATCCAATAGCCTGAACAATCCTTCCCATAAATGATAATCCAATAAATGTAAGTCCAGGTGGAGTCTTTATTAGAGTGCTGAAATATAGGAGTAAATTATGGATTATAAAAGTATATTTTGCATGTAAGCCTAGCACGAACCCATACAAACGTTCCTCGCATGAATAATAACAAAACCTGTACATAGCAGCAGCAGTGTCAGACGAATTGGTATCTGCATAATGCTCATATATTGTTAAGTTATTATTGTATACTTATTTTTCATTTTTTTATGAAATTTTATATGGTTTAAAACAATTTTTCTTCCACTATATTCTTACTTAAACATTTGATCGAAAAATAACATTTTTATTGCTCAATTACTAACTTTTTTCAAATGGTTGAAATTTGCAGAGAAATGTATCTGAGATGAAAAATGTTCTCGAAAATTATGTTTTATTATGCTTGTTTGTTTCTTATTTTAAAGCTATTTAATCTGATAACTTTGAATGTTTCCCATAAAATATTAATGATTATTTTCCACAGTGGCCAGATACAAAAATTCATACCCTAAAAAAGTATTTCTAATTAGTTACTAAAACTTTTGCATTAGAGTGGATTGAGATGTTATGATAGAAACAAAAACATCAAGTCAGACATATTACTTTATGTACATTAGTTGTAAAGCTGAAAATTAAAAAAGAAACATTTGATTACGTTGGTATAATACTCTGCTGTTTTAACTATAAAAGGTAAATTTTGAAAAAGTAGGAGTTGCATCACTATATGAATGTTGTAGGTGATTCCTTGTTATTTTGCAGAATATTCGTGTAAAACTACGTGGTGGGCTTTTATTTTTCATTAATTTTTAATTGAAAGAGTAAACTGAAAGCAATTAACAAAAACAGCCATTTCTAACATTTGAGCTACGATCCTGTAATTGGTAAAACTTTTCACAAAGGCTAGGTGTAATTGTCACGAGGACTCTAACCATATGTTCACGTAATAGTAGTCTTATTGTAAACTAACATGGCCGAAGAACCAAATTCGTATTTATCAGCTCAGTTTAAAGATATGTTACATATACTTTTATTCTCTTTATGAAAACAACAAATGTTTGGTGTCATCACCCTACGTACTAAACGCTGAATGAAGTCAAAGTACAATTGTGATACATTCCATCCACTGAGTTTTATAATGATCATAGATGGTACATGGACTGCTTATTTATAGTTTCATCGCGAAATTCAACGACTGAAAAAATATGTGTGGTTAATAAAAGTCGTTCTTCTTTTATATTTATCTTCCCTGTTATTTTGATAAAAAAAAAAGTGAAAAATAAACTTACTCTAGAAAAATCGTAGCACAACCGCTTAAACATAACACCGATATTAATAAAAATTTTGGTGAGATCTTTCATACCTACAAATTAAAAAAAAATACTTTTAGCTAAAAAGAAACATTCACATAGATGGTGATTAACCATTTGTAACCATTCATACATCAATTATGTGACAGAAAATTTTCTGTGAAAAACGACTGTTCAAAAATGAAGCGTCAATAAACCATTCAACGAATCGAATAATGAAAATAATAAAGTAGTGACATAAAAAAAAACAATGGCTCAAAGGCACCTAATTGACTAGATCTAATAATTTAGAATAACAGCTGTGCATCTTTTCAGCGTTAGAGTGCAGCTGGGTAAGTGACATTAGCATGCAATTTTTAAAATTTTCGCAATATAAATCAAAAAGTGTTGTTAGAGAATAACATAAGAAACTCAAAAAGGTAAACTCTTATCATAGAATAGTATATTGAAAAAGTTTGAAAACTACCAGTTTATATACATTTCTGCACAAAAGACAGCTGGCTGATAAATCCATTCATCAGAAAGTAATCATCCTGTCAGGAACATTCTCTATTTCATTGATACTGTTTGAAATTCACCACTAACAACTTAATATTATTTGTTTACTTCATGAAAACATGTAGCTTAATAACCACACAGTTAGAAATCCTCAATTCTATAACCAATTAATAGGAATTATTTAATTTACTAAATGAATGTGTTAAACTGTATAAAATCAAATTTTAAGTTCCACAGTATCTTTGTAGTCCATGACGTAACGTTCACCTGTGATGTATTTTACCATAGTTACTTAAAAATATAAACCACCAGGTGAAAAATACTGGAGATTTACTTCAAAATTATGAAGCCATTTTAGCTGAATGTCCGACATTAGAGTTAAATCACGTTAGAAAAGAAAAGACAAAAATTACAATGGTTTTATGGGAATAAAGAAATGAACGTATTGTTTCGAAAGCGAAAAGAAACAAAAACGATAGATAAATTACACCTATCATATTAATTACGTGCCTCAAAAACACGTAAAATAATTCAAAATAAGAGGAAAGAAATATCATATAGTTTCATTTTTACACTTTATAAACAAATTATCAATAAAAGAGGGAAATAAATCTAAAGAATGTAGAGGATCGGTGCAAAATAATAATCGGCTGTTAAATGATAATATAAGGATATAAAGAAATATTTCTCGTTGAATCGCGGTGGGAAGACGGTTTTTCTGCATAGAAATAATTTGTTGTTTTCTCATGAGAATGTTCAAGAAGAAGAGAGCATTAGAAAATACTTACACTTGTTTCAGTACAGTTTACTTTCTTGGAGACGACGTATATTCCTGACTGTGTGTTGAGCAAGTCCCTCATGTTTCCGATCTTTGTAGAATATTCTTGAGAGTAAGAATCAATAATATTTGTTTTAAGATAACGCGCTAGAACATTCTTGAAATTCCTACAAAATCGTGTGATTCCTATAAAAGCAGTTAGCCGAGAAACAATTGACGTAGTGGTAGTGGACAGAAACAGTCAGTACTCTTTTGGTCTCGTAACTAACAATTGTGGTTCACAACTGCAGAACTAAAACAGGACCGTTTATAGATTTAGAGCCTTTCAAACTGCTCATATTCTGTTAATTACGTCGAATGTTATTACTTCTACGAGGGCATTAAATATCTCGTAAGTAAAAATCAGCTGATGAGCGGCGTTAGATCAACCGTGCTGGCTAGCTTTTGCGAGATGCGACACGACCAACTCATAATTAATTTGGACAATGTGAACCAGGATTAATTATTGATAGAATATTCAGTTCTATACTGGATATAAGAATCATTGTTGTCTAAAATTATTTTTTGTAAACAACCATTTGTAATAACTATCAGAAATAATCGTTATTATAAATTATATTGTCAATTTTACCTTTGAATAAAAAAATATATTTCTATTGAAAAAGAAAATCTTTTTACAAGTACCATAAACATTCTAAATTGATATTCAGAGTTTCGGTTATTTAAAATAATAACATACTAACAAACTTTATATAATTAATCGGACAGTTATCCGAAATAAATTATATTACGAAACACATCATAGCGGCTTTGGCTATCATGTGATTTGTTGATTACATCCGTGAAATCGTGTTGTTAAGTTTTAATAAGTTTTATAGAAGTAAAATAATTGAACTTTTACTTTGATAATTTTTCTCTTAAGAAATGTTTGATATCATTCCATACACTGTTACTGAAAAATTACCCTTATCAGATCTACTATTACTGAAAGCCTGTAAATGGTATTTGTTGTAGCTATGAAACGTAGTTTACCATCGAATTCCATGAGCTCTAGAGTAACAAATGAAAATAATTTTAAACATTTAATTCACCTTCTATTACTTAAATAGTACTTTACATTTTGAAAATAATTGCAGAAAGTAATATTTTAATCAAAGAAGGCGCTCCGTAAAGATGTCCGTACTGTGTTGACGTCATTCTTTTCTCTCTGCCTGAAAATGAAACGAATTTTGTTATTATCAAAACCCAGATCTCAGAAACAAACACAAAAATTATTAATTTAATAACTAGGAAGTAGTTTTATAGCAAAGCAATAAATGAAACAATTGAAATTTCCACAAAAATGAGATGTTTCAGATTTCAACAATGAAAATTACAAAGAAGGAATATGTTTAAAATATAAAACAACCGTGTACGTATTTACACAACTCTATTGTTAAGTTGTTAAAATGACGAGAATGGTATACAGCAACATCGACTCATTTGGGATTATGTTTAAATGTTCATTCAAACAAAAAATCAAAAACAAAAATCGTAGACAAGATGTGACAGCATACAATGTTGAATTTCTGTCATACTTCTAGTTTATAATTTTAAAGTTAATAACGGCTATTTTAGACAATTCATCTTACAGTATTAATTGATGACAAGGACGTTTTACGATTCAATATTATTTTTATACAAGTTCGTGACAGTTATTGCATCATTTTATCGTATCATTTTAAACACCCGAGCTGTGGTCATCTATTTTCTTTGTATTGTTTAATTATTGTTCCTTCCTTTTGTCTCAATGGCCTGTTATGACCAAATGATTGGTCAATTTCACTATTAGCTGGAAAAGAAAGGCGCCCAAAAGATGGTTCTGGGTGGTGATAATTATTTGTCTTCCCTCTTGTCTTACATTATTAAATTACGGACGGCTAGCCTTGATAGCTTCCGTTTAGATTTGCGCAAAAATAATAAACAACAACAACAACAACAATCTAACAAACAATATTGTTTTATGGTATGAGAGCAGCAAGTTCACGGACTTATAACGCTGAAATACGAAATTTATCATGCAAGTGTTTTTGAATACTCATATTCACATGAACTATTTTAATTGCTATTTATCTTTAGTTATACTTTTATCGCGCACTTGAGGTTTACTGTTAGAGGTTAATTATAATTGATAGCTTGCCATTACTGCTGTGTAGAATATATTTCTCCACATTCTTCACTTTCTCTGTTACATTTCACCTTATTTCTAGTTTATATCCTAGTTTGTGTTTTAATCATGTGCGACATTTTTGTTTTTTATTTAGTTGTCTGAATTGTTTACTTTACCTTTATCAATTTAAGTAGAAATGAAAAAAAAAACAACAACACAAGTACCTCTTTAGGAAAGAAGGAGAAAACAAGAGCGTCAGAACTGGCTTGACAGGTGAAAGCGAAACATATCTGGGATAAAATTAGAGCCTGACGTTTCGTAATCCAGCGCTTCCTTTTCTTTCCAAGATCATGGCTTATTAAAGGAGATGATTGTGATTGATCAGGCAAATAGTTTTCATCTGGATCATACAAACTTTCTGAATTTTCACAATTAGTATAAGAGGAAAGTTTCAATATGTTAGTTGTTTTAACATTTCTTTCAGAAGTTTTGGATTCCAATAGGTTACGATTGTTCTCATAAGTTGCTGAAGGAATTGTCACTTCCTTTACTGGTCCCGGAGAAGAATAGCCGATTTTAGAATATTTCGATACAGTTTCATATGTTGCTGACACGGAAAATGACGTCATCATTTGGAAAACGAAGAAGCCAAATATTCATACCAGTCAAAATGACAATGTAAATTAATCTCAAAAGCTGATTAATGTGTTAACGTTTGCAGGAAATAATTATTTTAGTTTAAATTTAACCTTATAATATATAATAGTTTGTGATATAAGCAATAAATGTTCATAGCAAAATAATGTTATGCTGGAATTACTGCATCGTTAATCAAATGGGGTAGTCACTTATGTTATAGTAGGGAACATAAATATACGTCATATACATAGTTAGATTTGATATGGAGAATTCATACAATAGCGAAAAAGAACACATCTTTTCACAAGTTGTAAAGAATAAGAACTAAAAATTCAAAACACAATAATTAAAGATTTGTATCAAAATCTACTTGCAACGTAAGCTTTCCAACTTAGCAGTGAATATGTAAGGAATAGGAAAATATGTGAGTTTTGTATTTCTTTTCATTGTATATTAATGTGGTTCTTAATATCACATGGTAGAAACAAGATAATAATCACGTACGTGTTATGCATTACTATACTGTTCCGGCGCCTACAAAAACAACAGCAGTGTTCAATAAGACACTTTGTGTAAGCAAATGTTTTCAGGAACTGGTACCTCTTTGGCTTGGAAATAATAACTATAACATAACGTCATAAACAGTTGACAAGTCGTAACAAGTGTGACCGCATTATTCTAAGTAATCTTATTTTCGTTGTAAATTATACATTAGGGATAAAACTGAAGTTTACGCATACTTGTACCGCTGTGGAAATTTCTGACCGAAGTTTATGGTACAGTAAGAATAGACAATAGAACTGAACTTCCTTTTTCAACAAATAAAAACTGATTTTATATAAGTTGTCAGGTACTTGTTCAGTTTGCAATAAATTGCGAAAGCAGAGTCCACTAATTAATAATCAGTAATAAAGATGAATTCATCGAAATTCAGTTTCATTCAGTCTGCTACTGGATATGATGACAGATTACAAAACGATGTTAGGGATGTGTATTTTAGATGTCCTAAAGTACAATTTATAAACAGAGAAGTAAACCAATAATCACAAGTAATAGATTTTTAGGAGACGTATGCGAAGGAAAGAAAACTTAAGTTATACCAGAATAAAACAGATTAATTCGTCTGTTTGTTTTAAAATTTAAAAAACATAAAACTATCCTTTCAAATAGTTAATGATATATATCGATATTCTTAAACTACTGCTTTAGCCTTTCACAGGTTTAAAACAACGAATGGGAATTTACCAAAAATAACGAAAATACTTCAATAAAAGTATATGCATTTTATTGAAACTCCACCATACCTTATTTTGAAACAGTATTTAGTTTGATTTTATTTTTAACTTCAGAATGTGAACGCTGTCCTGGTGTCACAAGTTTGATTCAACAATAGAGATAAGTTTATTTTTACAGAGTAAACGCAAACTTATGATAGCTACAGATACTCTCCAAAAGAGCGAGCCAACCATTATATAAAAATGTAATTTTAGATTTTAGATATACAAATAAAACCACTAACAAATTGGATTCAACATATGCTACACGTGCTCTGATATTATTTTCTATGGGCTTTTATTCATAAAGGCAAGAAAAAATATAAAGTTTTGTTTATTTTCTTAGCTTGGTTATTTGAAATATACATTTGTGAATTTGTGCAGTGGTGTATAACCTCCAATATAAAATTATGTACCTAATTAATATTTCTCTTTTTGGCAGTACCGCATAAAATCTATTTGAGGAACATATCAACTTTGCGGTTATTATAAACTAATTTAACTTCTCTGAATTGCTGGATACAAGATCTAAAATAACTACCTAAATTTTATCAATGGCTTTACACTTTGACAGTGTATTCTAATATTAAAAAGTATTCACAGGCTTCTCACGACACTTAATGGCTTAATCGTATCATAAAAATTAATGATAAAATAAAATATGAAAATTATGAAACGATGCTGCATCAAACTTGTGTGAATTCCACGAAATAAACAGTCAAGAACTTCGTAAAGAATAAATAAATGTAGCTTTTGCCGTATATTTACTAAAGACAATGAAAGCTTAAAACCATTGAAATATCAAACATTTATGTAGCTTTTGAAAAACGTAACAAATTTGTTATTTTACTTAGATCATATGCAGTTTGGAAAACTACATTTCCTGATTCTCAGTTCAGGGATAGCATATATTTAATAAATCTCTTTGAAACTAGCTGAGATTTATATTTTTGTTACAGAGCTTTTTTCCAATATATGGGTCTCAGTAGTTACCCTTATATATTTCAATTGCCATATTGCGTAGCTGTCTCAGGGAAGGAGTAAAGACGATGACATTATAGTTTAAGAGTGGCACCAGAAGGTATCTATGTATTATCAGAATGTAGATAGTTCGCCTGTGAGCCATACGAGGATGAGGTAAATCAGTATGTCATTATTTTGATAGCAAAAATGTCTTAAAATAAATATTTTAAAAATATAGATATCTGTAATAAATATTTGTTTTTCTAAATGATAAGAATGTTACTTATCGAACAAAAACAATCTCTAGGAAAAACATTGTGAAATATCTCCAGAAAGGTAAGAAAAAACAGTTAAACATAACTATTTGCATATATTTTTAAAGTTTCCAACAACAAATCAGTGTATAAAGCTGTAAATGAAATATTTGTATATTATCTATACAAACGAAATTAATTCATAATAGGTGTTTGAGATATAAAATTAAAGTAAATAGAAAATGTGTGTCGCACAAGTTAAATATATAGTTAAAAAACTATAATCAGTATTTTAATGAGAACTAAATTGATACTTCAAAATACAAATAACCGTATAAACTATCTTCTTCTATATATATAGGCTATAATGTTTGCCTCGTTCAAATAATGAATAAATTAAGATAGTATTTAGAGAAAAACTATAACAGTTGTTTCATTAAAATAATGGTTGTAACTGTACCTTTTAGAGATATTTAGAGATGTTATTACGATAAATCCGGTTTTTACTCGCCAAGTGTGGGTAAAATGTATGCTATGTAAATAAAGTGAAATACTATAGGCCAGTCGATCACTATCTGCCTACAGAAACACTGCATTTGTTACACATATGTAGTTAAATATATTATAAACATTTTTAAAGTTGTTAAATTAATTGGAGATTTTAATATTTTACTCCTAAAGTGAAACAGTAATCGTGAGAATAACCTTTCATTATTGATAATTGTAAAACCAACGTACCCTCTGGTGTCACTTGACGGAACTATGAAATAATCGACTCTTGTGCGTGGCACTGTAACGTTGTCGTTTCCACTTCTTCCCATATTCTTGAGACAGCTGATATGCACATGCGTCTGGTCTGTTTGAAGTATAGGTATTACCACTGTTATTATCCTGAGTCTACCTTCCACAACACAGTTATGTTCTGTCACATGTAAATATAAAACTCTTACTGGGTATTTATATCTACATTTTTATATTAATTGATATCTCTTATTGGATTTCCAAATAAATAGTAATCAATATGTTGTTTTCTAAATGCAATTTCTTATAAAATGTTTCTAATTTACAAAAGACCTTTCTCATGTCACGTCAAGAGATGTTATAGACAAGTTTACAAGACAGGTGGCATCAGGCGAGTTTATGTTAAAAGTATGAAGCCTTGAGAATTTAACATATCTTGAAAGATAAAAACCAAATAAAGCAGGTTTGTCCATTATTCACTGCATATTTTTACAGTTAAGTAGTTTGTTCATTTTCACCGCGAAACTTAAGTTAACTCTTCCAAGTAACAAAGTTTTGAACAGCAAATCTGTTTCGTCATTCTCTGAGCTGTAGATTCCTTTCTACGAATATTTATCAAAGATAATATAATTTTTTCAAAATTAAACAGAAACATGCAGCTTTCTGTTCTTGAATCAATGAATGACAGTTTCTAATGCGATATTCAGAAATAGTTTACAAAACAGAACTAAATTCCTCTTCACTTAAAAAACTAAGGTTGAGAGTTACATAAACTGATGTTGTAGAAAAATTAATTTCAAAATTATTAAGTGCTTCATCACAACATATTTACTTAGATACCTATATTAGTTGTATTACAGAAATATCATATCTTCTTAACTCAACATAAAACTATTAAAACTGAATTCATTGTTACTTTTTGGTTCTAATAGTGAACCGTTTTACCCCACCATTACGGAAGTATTCTCATGTAATATTACAACATTCTTTTACAAGTGGAACTATAACTTAATCTACATGCTGTTTATCTCAGTAACGTCATGTGAAGTTCCTGTTTGTTTGTTTGTTTTGGAATTTTGCACAAAACTACTCGAGAGCTATCTGTGCCAGCCGTCCCTAATTTAGCAGTGTAAGGCTAGAGGGAAGGCAGCTAGTCATTACCACCCACCGCCATCTCTTGGGCTACTTTTTTACCAAGTCTTTTTCCTAGTAATTTCATAACATACAATAACAGAAATCAATGTTGAGAATTGATAGTGATTAATATATTTCTAACGTTACTGTGTTTTTTTAGTTTTTCATTGATTGGAATTTAGTACAAAGCGAAAGAAAGGAATGTTGTTGTTGTTTGGTGTGGTTGATATTGAAAACTAATGTGAATCAGTATATCCAAATATTATTGAGGTTTTGAAGTATTTTGTACACATTACCGTTTTAATTTTTACCGATTGAGTATTGTTCAGATTTTACTTTTATTTATTTATTTAAAATATTCAGTTTCTCATTTACATTTTCAGGTTACAGAATATGTCTATCTTTTACTGAAGAATTATCTGTATGTGTCCGAATGCAGAGGTCGGGTGAACGTCAAAGGGAAAGGAAAAATCACCACTTATTTTCCCGTGACAGAAAATCGAATGACGAAGAGACGTCCTCTTATGATTCATGAAGATCTTCAGAACAATCAGAACCACATGATGGTGGGGAACAGCAGAATAAAGACTCTTCATCAGTACATGGGTTTTCTTCGAACAACAAAGTTGGTAGCTGGGAAGACATGTCTCTTGACACTGAAAACATTCCTCCTAGAAAACAAGAAAAGTAAAAGCAAATCATGAACAGAAACATCTGTATCAAGAGTATTAGTAGTGTGCATCAGATTCTTTCTCGCAACAAGATTGGGAGTTTTTTTTCTCAAGCTTGAACTCAGTAGATATTTATTGAAACTGTTCAGAACTTCACTATATATCTTATTCTTTGTAACCAATAACTCCAGTCATCGTAAATCATTATTTAATCAATGTTAAGGAAATTAATGGGCTACTAGAAGTTTGATATTTTCCCATGATCTTTTCCGCTTATATATGAAAACTATCTGTTTTTTCAAGTTAAGACAAAGGATTAGCTTTGGACTCACCAGATCAACACGAACAAGATAAAGTAAACATGGAAGAACTATAACAAACATAAATTTATCTCCTCAAGACTGTACTGATCAGTCAGGTTTTATTCTGTGATATATAGGTTCTAAATTAATGGTTCAGCGACATGTAATTTTCAACGAAGAATAAGAAGTTTGTAACACTTGACGTAAAGCTTGATGAAATTAGCAAAATCAATTTAACATGCAATAATCACGAAGATTCACTCGAAACAATTATAAACAGCTTTCTAGAAACATTGGAAAACCTTTCAAAAGAACAGAAATGTCGAATAAAGGTCTGTTTTAAAAACAGTGAATCAAACAGACGAAGATATTACAAAAAAAAAACAGAAGTAAAAAGGGTGTTTTGTGTTATCATTTCACACACCACATCACTTTGTCTTTCAAAAAAACCGATGGATACAATATAAATGAGACGCAGTTTCATTTATTCCTTAAAGTTATAAAACTAACATACTGTAAAAAGTCACAGATGGAAGAAGTTTGTTTATGAAGCAGACAGAAAAGTCCAGAATTTGCTTAGCAGATTTTTTAACATAACCATTTCACTGGCAAACTGTAAATGTAAACAAAGTGAAAATATGGATAGATACAATGGTTAGGTTCCAAGTGACTTGTTGTCTGATATAAACTATAGAAATGTTGTTTTTTCCGAAGAAAACAAATACTTCCAGAGTTTTGGATTTAACATTGGATACAGCGAGGACTGCAAATGTGTGAACAATGAATTGGTGAAGATTGTTTATGATAAAAAATGGTGTATGGGTGATGGTTTACCTTACAATAGTGATTCTTTAGAAAACGAATGTAGCTTCATGCATACGTATTCTGTAAACTGAATGACTTTACGTGGTATTTGGATTCGAAAAACTATAATTGTCATTAACATTCTACTTTGTGTAATTTTGTGCTCTTTGGATAATTTAACTCTATTCTACACTGAATTTTGAGTTGGTTAATAGTCACAATCTTACTTATATTTGAAACGCACTGTATGACAGCACAACCTGTATGTCGAATTTAGAATGACGTCAATATATTTAATATAGGTAAAGATACTAACTGCAGATCTTTTCATTACACTGAAGGACGAAAGGTATACTGAACGTTTTGCAATGGTAAATAAAATAATAAAGATAATAGTCAAGATGGTGATCACATAAACTTAAGCACTGTCCCCTCTATAAATATTCAACTATGACGAAACTTTGATACATAGCTTTGAATATGTTCACATTTCTGTTAAACGAATATTTTTTTAAAGATGACATGTTAATTATATTTATTTTATGTGGATATAAAAATGAATACTTTAAAAAGGTTAAGTATAATAAATAAAACACCAAGTAACTGAAATGATAGTATAACAGAGAAGTACTGGATGCAAGTGAAAAAGTAAACTTTGGTGCTGAAAAACTAAGTCTAAGTAATTTTTTTATTTGTGATCGATAAGTAAAAGATTGTTTTTGTTTGTTTTTAGAATTTCGCACAAAGCTACTCGAGGGCTATCTGTACTAGCCGTCTTTAATTTAGCAGTGTAAGACTGGAGGGGATGCAGTTAGTCATCACCACCCACCGCCAACTCTTGGGCTACTTTTTTTCCAACGAATAGTGCGATTGACCGTCACATTATAACGCCCCCACGGCTGAAAAAGCGAGCAGGTTTGGCTCGACGGGGATGCGAACCCGCGATCCTGAGATTACGAGTCGCCCGCCTTAACACTCTTGGCCATGTCGGGCCAAGTAAAAGAAGTCTGACAGTAATCGTCCAAAGTTGTAATATTAAAGAAGCATAAGCTTTTATGCTTATTTTTATTTAACGTTGCTGGTCCAGTGTGTTAACGTTGAATAGATTAATATCCAGTAGTTTGGTAGAATACTGCAATGGTGTGTATACGCTTAATGTATACGCTTCAAACACGATATTTTGTTCTTATTGCCTCGAAGCACAAGTTTCTGTTTCTCTTGTTGGTCGTTGCAGTTGATTGGAAATAATTTACCTCACTATTATAACAACTGGAATTATAATAATGATTATATCCTCAGTGCTGAGAAAAAATCTCTTCTTAACTATTTCTGTTTATAGTTTTACATCAATTATCTATGTTAACGAAATTGGTGTATTGTGCACTTCATTCCTTATGTCTAACATTTTATTTAAAGATGATTCTTTTAAACAAGTAAATAATAACGTAGTATTAACAATTTAGAGATTAAACAATATCTTACAACGCCTATAATGCTTAAGTAACTTAAGAAGTTGTGGTTTAAGTTTCCTGAACATGAATCTATACACAGTATACAAGACGCATCTAAAATCTGCTGGTCTACGATGTGTGGTCTCCTTCATGAAACGCTGGGAAACCACAACTGAGCTTGGAGTAACTCTCCTGTCATTGGTCACTATGTTTTCAATAGACAGTTACTTAAGTTAATTTACAAAATGTGAATAATAAAAAAAATTGAAGCCTGTTACAGTAAACAACGTTTCAATTTTTTTAATCTGCAAAAGAATAAATGTGTACATATGTAGTGTCTATAAGTAATTATTGACTTTTGACATACCTCAGCTTAAACATATTTAAATATTTCTCAACTAGCATCAAACAAATACAAACTTTATTTTTCTTTTAAAAAATATACAAACAAAATGTTGAGTGTTTAAAACACTCAAAAGCTTCACGCAATAGTACGTACGAAACCCCAAATAGTTGAATGACACAACTGTTCGTGAATAAAAAGGTTGTGTGTGTTTTAAGACCCGAAGATTGAAAAGTTTTAATATACTTAATTCTTACAAGTAATTCTGTTATTTAGGTATGGATCTCAGTCACACCAAACATGTTCACTTTGGAGCCGTTATAATATGTGGTAAATTCCGCTATTCCTTGGTGAAAGAGTAGCCCAAGAGTTCGCGGTAGATGGCAATGACTAGCTGTCTTCCCTCGAGAGTTACATTGTTGAATTTGGGAGGGCAAGCGCAGATAGTCCTGGAGTAGCGTTGCGCAAAAATTTAAAACAAACATATAAAACTTGTCGAAATCTACATTTCACTTTCATCACAATTCTCTACTCGTAATTCAACCTTTGAGTTTAAATTTTCTGATTATACTCCATTGAAAGAACATGGGAGTTGTCTGAGAAAAAAACATTATAACATTTCAGATTGATAGTCAAAACTGGAAGTTAATTTTGATGCATGTAAAATGTGTTTATTGAAGAAAGAATTTATCCGCTAATGGTACTAATAAATTACAAACATATGCAACGATAATTCAATAATAAACGTACTGATAGTTTCATAAAATCACGAAACGATCGTGTAACCGTTCCACTAAACTAAAAACTTATCCTCTGACGGTTCTACTAACGTAGAGATTTTCCATCTAGTATTTCAACAGATCTACTTACTTATGCCCTAAAAGTTAAACTGAAGTACAGTTAATTGCCTAACAGTTCTACTGAACTACAAATTTTATCGACCCATAATTCTAAAGAACAAAGTAGAAACAAAAGAATTCTGATAAACTGAGGTTTACTAACTTCAAGTTTATAGTCAAATAGTCAAATTGTTCTACTGGATTAAGAACTTAAAATTGTCTATTCAGACCTATTGAACTATAAGTTAATCGTATATTAGTCTTACTGAAGACCAGGCTGATACTTTTATTATTATATTCGCTTACGAAATTAGTACCTAACAATGAGGCCACAGAATAGTAAACTGGTTTTCTAAAAGTCAAATAACTTTACAGATGATGCGGCAACTAGAAAAAAATAAAGATATTTTAGATTTCTTCCATATAAGCCACAAATTTATAGCCCACGATTTAAGATATAACTAAATATTACCAAAAAAGAGAAAAAAATGTAATGCAACAAAACACGGGTACTCAAAATCTCAAAATTTAATATACTAGAGAGTTACCTGCTAAGAACCCCAGACTGCTATATCAGCAACGTTTGTAGGCCCTACTTTAGGCTCAAAACAACATAGAAAAATCATGTAAGTGTTTTGAAAAACTGGAAATAACACAAATACTCACATCACCGAGAAACGTATTAAAACTATACAAACAGTATTGATGGCCAAAATTTGTTTCTTTGTTTTGAATTTCGCGCTAAGCTACTCGAGGGCTATCTGCGCTTGCCGTTTCTAATTTAGCAGTGTAAGACCAGAGGGAAGGTAGCTAGTCATCACCACCCACTTCCAACTCTTGGGCTACTATTTTACCAACAAATAGTGGGATTGACCGTCACTATATAATGCCCCCCTCGACTGAAAAGGCGAGCATGTTTGGTGTGATGGGGATTCGAAACGGCGACTCTCGGACTACGAGTTCAACGCCTTAACCCACATGGACATGCCTGGCCTATGGCCAAGATTAATATTACCCTATACATAATTAAACTTAGATTACACACTGTATAAAACTCATTCTACTAAATACCATTTAGCGTTTCATGCACAAGAAACTCAGTTTCACTTTACAATTATGCTAATATATAGCAACACTTACAGATAAACTACAGAATACATTGGTCACTTACTTTAACAAAAACTGACACAAAACGAACTGGTATATTCACTGGGTCACAAGTATTTCAAATTAATCTCAATTTCTGTCCTTTATAAATATGATATCGAACCACTACCTGCTTTTCGTGTACTCACCATGTATTATTAGGAAATCAACATTAAGTGTATAGTAAATATGGTTTCCAAACAAGACATCCGCAACTCATTACCATTATACGTCTTGTATATAATTCTCTGAACTAATTTCGTAATCACAATGCGTAGGAACTATATCACCGTATGAAGAAACATCAGAATATTTGATTTTATGTCTGTATGTGGTATGTCCGTGGACTTACAACTTCAAAAAACTGGTTTCGATACCCTTGGCAGACAGAGTATAGATAATCCTTTATGAAGCTTTGTCCTTACCTGGAAAGAAACACAACAAATGTGATAAAGTGTATATCAATGCAAATCCTCTTTGTTCAACACAAACGAACATAGCCCTGATGGGGATAATTTATTGTGATAGAGATTTTACGTTAATACAGAACCATTACCAACTTTAAAAGCGTTGACCTGACGGACCACAACAAGGTCAAAGCTGGAAAAAAGAAAGGTCTAGACAGCTCTTGACAATCACAGATCCAGAAAAAAGTAGAAAGACTTGAGCATTGGGGTTACAATTGATAAGGCTATATTGTGGCCAACTGACACAGGTCTTAATCTCTCAGTCATTATTGGGCATGCAGTTTTATAAATTTGATGATTTTTTTTTTGGAGAAGGTTAGCGCTGTAAGTTTAGATATTTATTAAACTTGTAAATAATAAACGGATAATATTCCCCAAAACTAAATAGGTTTCTGACTTAGAGATTTTATATCTTCGTCTCTGAGACAAATATTTCCTACCTACGCTCGTGAGGTTTACTTGTAACAATACAAAACTCTTTGTTCCGACATGGCCAAGTGGTCAGGGTAATCAATTCCCAGTGTGAAAATCATGGGTACGAATCTCCCGTTTCATCAAATATACTCGCTGTTTAAGCCCTGGAGGTGTTCCATATGACAGTTAATTTTCCACTATTCATTGGTAAAAAGTAACCCAAGATTTGACGATGGGTGTGATAACTAGCTATCTTCCTTCTCATCTGTCACTGCTAAATTAGGGAAGATTAGCGGCGCAGATAGTCTTCGTGTAGCTTTGCGTGAAGTTACATACAAACAAATAAGTAAAACGGTGAGTCTTTAGGTTTAGAATAGTAAATAGTGAAGTATGTTTCACTCACAGATTCATTGTGGTTGGTACCAATATTAGAAATCTAACAAAATATTATTATGAACATATAAAGATTAAATCTGTTTGTTTGCCAGTTGAGCCAGTTGGGTGAATTTGAATAAAATGTACATACAAACACTATGAACTACGAAGAATGTCCGATAGAGGAAAAATTGAACTTTAACCTATTTGTATTTTCTAAAGCCTCTTGGCTGATTATTCCCAGACGACTGAATCAATCTCAAAAAAATCTAAACAGATTAACACTTTAGACGGTGTTGAATACTATAAAGGCATTCAAGGTTAATGTTGTTGGTTTGTTTCTCAAAGAATCATCTTTTTCTTATGGTCAGTGAGTTGTAGGGTGTTCAAGGATTGTTGGAAGATGGAAAGCAGACTGGAAATGTCGTTTATGAATAATCTTTGCTATGGTAAAGTTATTTCTTTAAAATGTGTGATTGCTCTTAAACTTCCGTTGTTTTAATTACGTTTAAACATTCTCTATCAGTTGACTGGTATTTCAGCTTGATATAACTTATATAAAGCATCGTATTATTTAAAAATAATATATTATTAGCAGGTCGGATAAACTTGCGATATTTTATTTTGGAACATTATTCATTAATAGTAAATCATTTTTATAAAAAATTGTTATTTTTATAATTCCCATATTTCAAATATATTATACGCAATAATTAGTTGGATTTATTTAATCTATTTTGAATAAACGTTTGATAGACAGCTGAATCTTTTTAAAGACATCTTAAAAAAGAAATTAATTTATAAACAACATAACATAAGACAATAACTTCAAAATTTCAAAAGCAGGTGAAGGCAATACTGTAGTTACAATGAACAAAAATGAATGCATTCAATAAATGAATAATATCTCATCAGATACAAACAAATTTAAACTAATACACACAAAGTCCCACCTCTGAAGCCTGCTAGATAGCTTTAGAAATTTATATCCGAGACCTCAACCCATCAATATACATTGCCAGTAACCAATGAGCAGCCTTGATAACTTTATATTCAATATGTAAAACTACCTTCAAATAAATGGTCTAACTATGGGGAATACCTTTTCACCAGTTCTCGCCAACATTTTTGTGACACAGATTAAATCTTAAGCGATTAATTTAGCCTAACACCTACCTGTATAATCGTACAGATATGTTGATGATACAATTCCTGGATTCACATCTGCAGAATACACGCTGATTTTCTTCAACCAGGTTAACTCGATACACCCCAACTTTAAGTTTATTTGGAAACAAGAAAAAATTAACTTAACAGAAATTTTAACCTGAAGATAACTAGAACCGAAAGACACTTCAAAACAAAAATCCACAGAAAAAATCACCCATTCTGGATTATACATACCGTGGGAATCATGGATACAAAAAAGTCAGTTTATTAAGAATAAACACAGCAATAAAACTATGCTCACCCTATAGTTGTTTAAAACTGAATCTTTATCTATGAACTATCATTGTACATATTCTTTAATTCTGTAATGATTTGAAGCTGAATCATCATCAGATCAACTAAATGTACAGATTTTTTAATTCTGTAGTGGTTTGGAACTAAATCATTAGCAGATGAACATCGGCGCAATCAAATAGTTTTAAGTTTTACATTAATAAAATAGCACATACAACTTTTCAGCTGTTAATTATGTCTTTTGATGGGTTTTTCATATATGGTATAATTTTGATGAAAGTGCAGAATGACCAGGATTATAAAGATACTCACTCATTTCTCCATAATTTAAAACATGTGTTTGGTTTCATATCAAAATGGAACACAAAGAATACATTCTTCAGATAGATTGTCTGAAGAACTTGAAAAAAACATTTTATAGAAGTCTGTCAATTTTACAACAAAGATAAATTAAAGTGCTTTCAAAAAGGCAATTTGAAATGTAAGGAATGTGCGTCTAATAACAGAGGTGGTTTTATCGACTTTTGCACTTACAAAAATAGTGAATTTATTTAAAGTGCAGATAGCCTTAAAACACAGATATATGTTTTAAGAGTCATTTGTTCAGTTGTAGGTAATCAGAATCTACACAATGGGGTATATTTTCTTTGCTCAACACTGGTATCTAAATCAGATTTCTAGTTGTGAATGCTCACAAACATACCAACAGGTCAATGGAAAGCATTAAACGTAACTATTGTAAGTGAAGGTTTTTTTTAGGTTACACGGACATTCTTTAAGAATGTACCACGAGAAACTTTGTTTTCAGTCCCATAAGGTGCTCAGTTTGGTGTTAGATAAAAATAGACAACATTGCTAATTGACGACAATGGTAATTATTTTTACAATTTATTTATTAAATTTATTTCTACAGTTACAAAAAGAAACTCTTTATACATATATAAGTAAATAAAAATGCATACAATAAAACGGAAAGAGATTCCTAAGCAAAACAAAATTATTATAGAACAATCAAACATCATTTGGATACACAAATATTTAACGTGATTATATACAACAATTTAGAATCTAATCATACGGTTTCTGCTTGACGTGTCAAAACAGTGATACTTTGCCAGTGCGCAATTCAATTTATTTTAAAAGCAAATGATCCTGAAAACATAAGAATCCTGATTTATTTTCAATAGTATTAACATATCAAAACTAAAATGAAATTGTTATTACTGGAGAAAATAGTTATCAAGTTACCAGAAAAAAGTATAAAAAAGGAAAGGTAGTAAAGGAAATTTTACATATTTTTATAAAAAGAATTTCACCTGTAATCATTAAGAAACCAGCTGGCATAGTGAAGACATATTTTAACAAGTAGGTCAAATAAAGAAGGTTAATTATGGCTTAACTATAAAAATATGGTGAAGCATAAGTTCACTTTAGCAAAACAAACAAATTCCATTTTGAAGAAAATAAAATAAAGATTGCTGAAAGACCGTTGTACGACTTTGATATTCGCACTGCAATTGTAACTCAATTATGAAGAGAATACTAGTGCTGCAGAAATGAGGAAAGGTAGTGAGGCTTATCAACAGAAATTTTAAAGAAATGAATAAGTTTAAAAGCGTCTTTGAGAAGAAGACAATCATGTCTTGTTTATGTTATCTCTATAGTGTAATGAATTTGTTGACCATTCATTAAACTTGTTCCAAATATATATATATATATATATATAAATTTGTTTGCAAGTGCAGTGCATGTTTTCCATTTATCGTTGAATTTATCGTAAAAGAGTCACAGGCACCTACAATAGAAGAATCTTAAGCTCTGAGAGAACATTGTATATTTTTTGTATTGTTAAGCAGAGTGAGTAAAAAGCCTTTAACTGGAATGTCGTTACGACAGTGTACCTAAAAAAATACTTTAAAAGTTTATAATAGAAAATGAAGAATTTCTATCTCAATAAGTGGTACGCAGAGGTGGATTTGAACGTTCAAGGAGGTTCAATGCTGCACTTTAGCAACGCTAAGCATTATAACTCATGTTAAACATTGGAAACTAATATATTGATAGTTACGCCACCCGAAGAACAGTCTCACATAATAAGTTAATATTCTTGCGTTTCTTTAACAACTCTAGACAAGTGTTCTCCACAGTAATTGTAGGACAGTCATCGTCATCTGGACAATATTATATAATAATCCAAACTATTATAAACTTCTTACTTGTTACATACACCAAAGACACATTATTTACTTTCTAACGAATTATTTTATGAATCGCATTATTCCAAAATCCAATAATGAAAATATTATTCAAGGACCTAAGTCATTTTATTAGTGTTTCTGAAATTATATAAAACACACATCAATTTCTAAGTTTGCCATATACGTCTTTCACGGTAACCTATAAAAATTGGCTTACTTCTTGCTTAAAGAAACAGGTAATCTTACTCTAGCCATTTCAATTCCCAGCAGAACCATTCAATTCCAAAAGGATCTTGGGCAAATACAATAAACCAGAGGGTGTTGAAAGTATTAAATGATCATAGTTAGAATTAACATATTTAAAAAAGTACAGTTAAGCAGTGGTACAAAAGAGATGTCAGTACTTTGTACTAGACCTTATTTTTAATTTGTAACAGAGTTACAGTTAAACATTCATTTTAAAAACCATGTGATGTGTTAAGAATAGAGCTAGATAGTATTCACGAAAAGTGTATGAGCGATCAACAAATCAGTAAATTAATTTGTTCGTCATGGATTCGGAACGTTGATAAAAATTGTTCTATTCCAGATAGGAGAACGAATGTTGATTGATAGTTTCTAAAAATGTTTTTGTTAATAATTATATGTAATAAGTTTTGGTAATAACCGTTATTATAAACTGTACTGTTGTTGTGTATATTAAAATATATTTTTGTTAATGAAGTATTGTGTATGTATCAGTTTTGTTGGAAAGTAGGACAACATTGATACACATTGACGTTTAATTAGCTTATAAAATAAGTATAAAATTTCCGGTTACTTGAAATCTAAGAAAGTAGTGTACATATCATTATAAATTAGATACTCGTCCGAGATAAACTGTAATAAGTAACAGATCTTACATTAAGAGTAATAAACATATATACTTTCTGTAGATAAAAAAGGATAATGTAGAGTTATTTGACTGAGGAGAATGTTATTGAGAACGTTTGAAAAATATTAAAGAATATGACCACAGTTAAATATCTAGAGATAACCCAAAGATGTTGTGTATTTTAAATTAGCAGTGTGACAGTGAATGTAATATATCAAAGTCTTCATATTTTATAAACTAATAAATTATAGAAACTAACATTTTCTGTGTCAGCTTTTTATCAAGCTATCATCTAATGTTGTTTTCGTTTAATTAGGAAAGATAATATAAATATGTCTTTTTTGACTTAAATAATCAATATTAGTTATATGTGTACTTTACTTTCTTAGCCTAACATATTTAGGTTTAATATGATATACATATTTTAACCATAAAGTAAAACTTAAAAAATTCTGGGAAACAGATCCCACTGATTCTCTAAAAGAATTAGATATTTAATCATTCTTCCAAACACAAAATAAAATAATCTTCAAATCATGTAATGGACTGTACTAATAATGTGAAACGAGCTATACAGTATGTCAAGCGAACTTAAATAGTCCCATACTTAAAATGAATTTACAAACGAGAAAAACTGATAATTCTACTAATAATGCCAAACGTTTTTCTGCTGTGTTCCAAAAGATAAGAGATAAATTACGGACATTGTCAAAGATTGTCATAACACCTGTAACTTGTGCTAATTCCCAGTGATATTGTAGTTTAAACCGAACTTACTTTTTTCGAATTACCGAATTTATTACTGTAATACGGGCCACGAATGGTGTGATTGTTTCAAGAGGAGATTCCTTGGTTAACACTTCAGATAATACTTTATTTCTCTCAACAGTATCGACGTAAACTATAGACACATTAAGCTAACATCTGATGGATGAAAAAAAGCATTTCTGGATTTTATTGACACTGTTTAAGTACTTTAGTAGAACTTGTGTTCTACAAGTGTGTCTGCTCTATATGGAAGTCGTAAAGTATTTTAGTATACGAAAAGCAACAAATGACAAAATACAAGTTTCCAGTGAAACAACAGATAGCTCTCGTCATCGAAATTAATATAACTTGATGAAGTTACATCCGTTCTCGTCTTAAATTAGTATGTTCGATTCTGAAACTAGGAATTTTCTTAAATATATAGAATATATATAATATTGAATAATTAGATACTAAAGTTATGGTTAATTGTTGTTTGATAGTATTTGTATTGTAGTTTATTTAACGATCTAGTAGTAGCTATAAAACAAACCAACTTTCCACTCAACGAAATGGAATACGCAAGTCGGTTATTTATAGTTTAAACATTTTTATGATACTGTAATACTAACAAATTTATTTAAATACGCTAGAACACTTGTTTTAAGTTTATATTAGTTTTAACGATATTGATTTTTCTATAGAAATGGTACAGTTATGCATTTCATATAAAAAATCTTTATTCGTAGGTAAAAGAATAATCCATGTGGTGATGACTCGCTTCTTTCCATTTAGCCTTTCGCTGCTAAATTAAAGACAGCTATTTCAGATAGCCCTCTTGCAATCTTGCACGACATTCAAAACAAAATAATGAAATATTAAAATACAGAAAAAGCATTAGAACTTTTACAAAATTGAGATGTCAAAATTTCTAAACATGGAAATTTTAAGTCGAAAATAAATTAATAAGCGATGTATCCACAAAAATATATTAAACCAATGACATAAAACGTCTCCACTTTGAAAAGTCTCTGAAAACGTACTGGGATTTATTTTAGAATATTATTTATGTAGTGACCTCCATTTGTTTCAAATGCTACATCTCAAGAAAATTAAAATGTCTAATAGTAATATTAATTTACTTTTAATGCCTAAATACGTTTTCAGGATAATTTATGTTAATGTAGAACTGGATTTTGCATTGCGTAAAAGCCACTGTTCTGACATATGACGTCAAACAATAACCGTTTCATTTGTCTCTGAGTAACTGGATGTTTACACGTTAAATTGATAAGGATATCCAAGTAACGTTTGATTGTTTTGTAAGAATTTCAGTTTTTCTTACGGTATTCCTTTCTCTCCACCGTTATCATTTGAATTAACTTAAAGTTTATTTTTTGCGGTTGTT
This sequence comes from Tachypleus tridentatus, assembly GCF_004210375.1. NCBI lineage: Eukaryota > Metazoa > Arthropoda > Merostomata > Xiphosura > Limulidae > Tachypleus > Tachypleus tridentatus. The sequence continues at coordinate 65,254,238 of NC_134830.1, forward strand.
GTAACTATAGATATATAAATAACAGAATATGGATTGCAGAGTTCCACTGTAATACTCCAAAAGGGTAAAACGTCACATTTGTGTTGGACAAAATTGATTTTATTGTGGTTTGCTGTATTTCTAATAATAATAACTTGAAAATTTTCAGTAGAACTTTATATATGTCTATGAGAACGCAGGATGTGCAGTATAAACATAACACAATAATTTATAGTGAAATAGACTTAAATTATTCAACATTGTTATTTTGAGTACAATACATATTTACTTACGTTAGTAGGTTTATTAAGTACTATTTAGGTTAAACAATACTATAACATTTATATATATTTTTAATACTTAAAGTAAAAAAGTACACGATAGTTGGAAGATGAAAGTGATATATTAATTTAAACTTTTATAAAGCAGTACTTTATGCTCTTTGTTCGTTGAATAAACATTTTTGTACTTCATATCATTTGGAAATTCTGAAAAATATTATAAATTCTTTTCTTAAACATCAGTAGTTTCAAATGGTTAGACATTTGGTGTTTTTATACAAAACCTAATTAAACACTTTATCAAATTGTAAAATGTTCTGCCGACGTATAACCCTTAGTGTCTCCGCGGTAAATCTGCGGACTTTAAACGCTAAAACCGGGGTTTCGATACCCATCGTGGGCAGAGCACAGATAGACCATTGTGTTGCTTTGCGCTTAATTCTAAGCAATTGTCGACTAATAGAATTAAATATTGTCTATGTAAACAAAAGAAAACTGAATTTAAATATGTTACCATTAAATATCTCCAGTGGAGCAGCGGTAAGCTTTCGTTTACATTTAACTTTGTGATGTTAATTAATATCCTATGTTATTATTTTGATTCTAAGCACGAGTCTGGTTCAGCTTAAAACATATAGATTTTCTGAAGTTGGTGACTTAGTCATATTGCTGTAGACTGCACATCCTGGTATTCAAGTATAAATACTATTTGCAGTGTGGTAGTTATTCTGTGATATTACAAAGTAATACAACATTTCCAGATCTTTAAATTAAACAATAAAAGATAGAGAAATAAAAAAAAACAGTTACTTTAATCTGTTTGTTTTTTTAATTTCGCGCAAAGCTATGCGGGTGCTATCTGCGTTAGTCGTCCCTAATTCAGTGGTGCTAGACCAGAGGGAAGGCAGCTAGCTATCACCACACACAGCCAACTATTGGGCTATTCTTTTTACCAACGCATAGTGGGATTGACTGACACCTTATAACGCCCCCACTACTAAAATGGAGAGCGTATCTGATGTGACTTGGATTCGAATCCACGACCGGTTATGAGTCGAACGCCTAAACCCACCTGGCCATGCCGTGCCATTACTTTAATACAACTCATAATATAATAATAAACATTTAATTTAATTTGTATAATCTTATTTTTTGAAATAGTTTAAGAAAATCACTGAAATACGTACATGAAATGTTAATTTTTTTAGGTTACCAAGGAAGCACTAAGTGCGGAACATAAGAAACGATATGTGAAATATATATTTTACAGAACCGAGACATGGCTTAGCGTCCCTTGATGTTATCATTCACATTACATGGCATGAAATTGATAATAATTCCAAACAGGTAAAGTATTCAGTTTTAAGTGATAGATTACATAACTCAGTTAAATATGATACATATGTGTCTGAGAGGTTTGCATTTATTAAATTCGTTATTGAGTCTTTAACATATGCTTTTGTTTATCATGATGAGATACGCATTAAAATGTATATCACGTTCCTGCCAGACAAACCTATCATACAGTACATTGGTTGAGCCAACCTATGGGTCCGATGGTTAGGGCGTTGGGCTTGTAATCTTCGAGTAGCGTGATGCGGCAGTTTTGATTTGCTTCCTTCCTTCTAATCCATCACACATGAAAAAAACAAACAAATTATAATTGCCTCAGAAAAAAAAAATTGTTTTCTGTGGTGTAACATTTGAAAGAGGTTGTCTTGTTGGAGCAGAAAAAAATAGCAAAATATTCTCTATTAAACCACCTTCCAGAAGGTTATATAACTCTAAAACACATTTGAAGAGCTGACCGTTTCACCGTTACTGCAACAGACAGTGTGTTATTATAAAACTTGTTGACAATTTTCAGTTTCATTTGTTTAAAATATTTTAAAGAATGAATTCAGACTTTCGTTTTCAATTTTATTACTTTTAAGAATCTTTACTTTGTATATTTTCTCTCATTCTTATTGCGGATTTGTATAGTATATAAAATGGGGAATAGTTTTTGGTATCCATAGAAGACCCACACCTTAGAGAGTGGTAGAACTAAATTATGACAACTTTATCTGTACTTTTTCAGACTTGTTGTAGAGGTGTGAATTCCAGAATACAGAGGTTATAAATATACAATTTTATGTACAGAAAGTCGGGTGCAGTTGAGATTAAATTTAAATAATGATGTGTATTTAATGAAAGTTTTTGTTAAATCATGTTACACAGATATAATCAAGTATACGTCTTCAATAAGCTATTCATTTTTTACTGAGAAACTTTCTACCTCTCGTATTTTACACGATAAACCTAAGCTGTCGAATAGTAAAATCTAATAACAAAATAGTGTATTGATTCAGAGAGTTGTGTATGACAAAGTTATTGTTTTGATGTTTCGCACAAAGTTACACAACAGGCTGTGGGTACCTTCTAACAACAGGTGTAGAATTACGGATTCTAGAGTTATAAGTATGCGGACATAACTGTACTTCATAGGCCAGGCTTAAATTAATAGAAATATTAATTTTATTAAACTCAAAAAGAAGTTTAAAATGTATTAAAACTGAAAATTAAAATAATTTAGTTTGGTAACAGAAATGTAACTTCGAAGCTATCACTCACTATCAGCCAAAATCATCTCGATAGTTTTTATATCAGCTTTCTAAAAAATCAATTTAATTAGAAGTTAAGTTAAAAAGATCTCAGATCTTGAGTTTTCATAATACTTTTGTGGATGTATTTTTTCAAAATAACAGTTAATCATAGATTATACACTGTTTACAATAATATTGTAAAGTGGAGAATCTGAAAAGAAATTCTACTCACCAGAGCTGTTGAACGATATTCAGTAAATTCTCAACAATGAAGTCATAGCCCAGAGTGAACAGAGATGCTGATCCGACAGCCAGAACTTTTGTTCCAACATAGGATAATGCAAGAAATGTGATCTCAGATGGAGACTGTATTAGAGTAATGAAATGCAGGACTACATTATAGATTAAAATAATAAATTTTGTATGTAACCCTAACACGAAACAGTACGAGCTTTCCTCGTAGAACTAAGGTCAACTCTTCCAGGTATTACCTGTATTATACGGTTTGATGTGAACATAATGCTCATATATTGTCGATTTATTATTGTATATTTAATTTCTATTCTTTATAAATATTCTTACACTAATGTCTTCATCAAACATTTGACCAAAATTAACATTTTTATTACTCAGTCACTAACATTTCTCAAATGGCTGAATTTTACAAAGTAAAATAACTAACATGAGGGTGTGTACTCGAAAATAAAATGCTTTATTATGTTTGTTTGTTTATTATTTTAAAGCTATCGTATCTGATACCTTTGACTGATTCTTGTAAAACATTGATGGTTATTTACCATAACTTCGAGGAACAAAAAGTCATTCCCTAAAAAGTATTTTTAATTAATTATTAAATCTCTTTCAAGTGGAAAAAGGCGTTCTGATAGAAATAAACACAATGTAATACATATTGCTTAATGTACGGTAGTTGGGAATCTGAAAATCAAAGAACATTTCATTGTTGGCATCATACTCTGCTGTTTCAACGTGTATATGAAAGGTGATTTCTGAAAAGGCAAGACTTGTAGCACGAAATGTATAACATAGGCGGTTCCTTGCTGTTTGGGAGGGCTTTCTGTGTCATTACTTTTCTATTGGTAGTATAGGCTGAAAACAGTTAATTAACAATAACTACGACTAACATTTGAGCTACGATCATATGATTGGTAAAACTAATCATAATGGCTGGGTGTAATTGTCACGAGAGCTCAAACCATATCTTCAAGGAATAATAGTCCCTTTGTTCTTTAATTTGGGTGATGAACCAAAGAATATCGCCATCTTAGAAATTCTTAATAGGAATTTATCAGCTCAATTTGAAAATATATTGCACATATTTTAATCTGTTTATTAAAGCAACAAATGGTGGATGTTATCACCCTACGTATTAAACGTTAAATAATGTCAAAGTATAATTGTGATACATTCCATCCACGGAGTTTCATAATGACGATGGATGGTACGTGAACTGTTCATTTGCATTTTCTTAATCGTATATAATACAATTTAGATAACCATTATATTGATAATTGCCGATACGAATTATGTTAAAATTGTGCCATTTTAAAAAGCTCTCAAAACCTCATACTCTTGATATTTATTACTATGTTAATATAAGGTTTCTTTGAGTCAGGGTCTTATCTCGCAATTCACAGATAAGGATCGAACCGCGTAATCAAATATGCTTTTCGTATCGGGTGGCGAGGAAGGCGTTGTAATGTGGTGATCAGTCAAGATATTAGTTGAAATACTGAATTGGCCAAGAGTATTATTGACTAGTAGCCATATCTTTAATTTGCCATCTATAACCCTTGAGCAGTTTTGTGCAAAATACGAAGAATAGAATGATATGATTTGTTAATAAACGTCGTTCCTCTTTTTATATATATCTTTTTTGTGATTTTGATAAAATAAAAAGTGAAAGATAAACTTATTCAAGAAACATACCCCCTAGATTAATAAACATTATGGTGATATATTTGGAACCTGTAAATGAATAAAAGTTTCTTTTAATTAAAAGACACATTTAATTAGAGGGCGATTAAACATTTGATCAAAAATGTTATGTGAAGAAAGAATGTTTTAGATGTGACGTCAATAAGCCATTCAACCAATCAAATAATGGAGGTAACAAAATCGTGATATAAAAAAAAAACCTCTCAAAGGTACCAAATCGTCTAGAATAGATAGTTCAGAATAAAAGCTATGCATTTTCTTTGCACCTCGGTAAGCGTAATCAGCAAGTAATTTATAAGGTTTCGTAATTCAAAACAAAATTGTTGTTATAAAATATCAGAAATAACTCATAAAGATAAACTTCTATCATCGAAACTCTACTTTAAATGTTTGGAACCACCAGTTTATACACATTTTTCCACAATAAATAGCTTGTCTAAGATCTATTTCTGAGAAATAATCATCCGGTTCGGAACGTTCTCTATTTTATCGGTACTGTTCGAAATTCCTGACTACCAACATATTATTACTTGTTTACTTCATGAAAACATATATAGTTATGTAACCAGACAGTTTGAAATTCGTGAGACTAGATCCAATTAATAGGAAGTATTTAATTTACTACAGAAAATTGAATGCGTTGAGCTCTATTTAAAAGAATTTAAGTTCCACTGTGCCTTTGCACTCCATGATATAACGTTCACCAGTGCTGCGTTTGAAAACCATCCCCTTGACTATAGTTATAAAATAAACACCACAAAAGTGAAAATACTTGATAATTATTTCAAAATTATGAAGCCATTTTAGGTAAATCTACAACGTTAGTGATTAGAATCATGTGTGTGGGTGTTTGTTTATGTTTTCTAACAGAAAATTCACACCGGGCTATCTGCTGAGTCCACAGAAGGGAATCGAACCACTTATTTTGCGTTGTAATTCCGTAAACATACAAACTACAAAAAAAAATACAGTGATTTTATCTGAATAGAAAATGTACGTATTGTTACGTAAACGAAAATAAAAATAAAGATACAAGATAAATGATACCTAACAAATTAATTAAGTGACTTAAAAATTACGTAAAAATAATTCAAAATAAGGAGAAAGAAATATAATAGTTTCCTTTTTACTCCTAATAAACAAATTTTGTAAAAGAGGAAAATTTATCAAAAGAACATATCGGGGGGTTGCAAAGGTTTTGTCACAATAAGCGACTGTTAAATAATAATAGAAGGATTTAAGGAAATATTTCTTCTTCAATTGCGGTGGAGAGATAGTTTGCTAGCATAAAAATAATGTGTTATTTTCTCATGATAATGGCTATTAGAACAGACCTTCAGAATAAATAGTTATAGGTTTATTTTAATATTTTCGCTTGTTTCCGTATAGTTTACTTTTTCGAAGTGACGTGTAAGTTCCGCGTGTACTCGAAATTTGTAGAAGATTATTGAGAGGAAGAACCAATAATATTTGCTTTACGAAAACGCCAGATTCAGAAACGTTTATAGGTTTGGAACTAATTAGCGGCGTTATGCTAATTGTGTTGGCTAGCTTTAGCGAAGTGAGATAGTATCAACTCAGAATTAATTTGATCATCATGAACCAGGAAAATCAATAAAATATTTAGTTCTATACTGAATATAAGAATCAAAATTGTCTGTAAATCTGTAAAATCTTGTGTATAAAAAATCATTTGTGATAAGTGTTAGTAATAACCATTATAATAAATTGTATTGTTTATTTTGCGTTTGTGTATTAAAATATATTTTAATATTAGAAAATCTTGTTACAAGTACCATAAAGTTGTTACATATTAACAGTTAATTAATTTCTAAATTGAAATTCACATTTTCGGTTATTTGAAATAAAAGCATGCTTACACTCATCCGAAATAAATTATGATAAAAAACACATCATAGTGGCTTTGGCTATTATGTAATTTGTTGATTTGTATGTTTGAGATTGTTTTGGTAATATATACTAAACTTTGTAGAAGTAAAAGAATTAAACATTTACTTTAATAATATTTTTTCCTGTAAAAATGTTTAATATCATTGTGTATGATTATACTGAAAAATTATATTTATTGCATTTGGCATCGAATGTTCCAATTTTTGCACAGGTTTGCGCCTCTACTAAAATCAACACCTGTGCGTGCATATTCTAATTTACAGAGTTGGGCGAGCATTTTCAGAGATAAGCACATATTTGCGCATGTACCAATTACGGAATTGCGGGTGAATGTTGCAATTTTTGTTTGTGCGCGAGCATCTTTGAGAATCAAGACCTGTCCGCGCATTTACCAATTTTCGCACCTGTGCGAGCACCTACGAAAATCAGTAAGTACCAATTTTAGGAACAACCTGCTCTTGTACCAGTATAAACACCTGCTCGCGCATGTACCAAAATAAACAACTTCGTCCGCTTGTAGGAATTTATGGACCTGCACTCGTATGTACGCATCTACAGAAATGGCTCTAAATTATTTTCTTTAACCGATTAACATTTTATTCTTTTTAATCAAATCTTTCCTATTTTTGAAATTATTAAAGTAGGTTTGTGCAGCATTTAACTGCTATTCAGAAGTTGGATATAAAGAAAATAGTTTTTTTAATTTTGTTTTCTACACGGTTCATCAGCATATACATCATGTATGTGTTTGTCAACGTTATGGAACGCTGTCATGCACACAACGTCACACCTTTCAACTTCTGGTGCATCGTGGTTACTATATCTTTAATAATGAACTCATTAAGAGTAATAAGAAAACTTTCATGTAAATGCCCTGCATCGATTTCTCCAATTTTTCCGGTTTAGCCCCTTTAAAAAAAGGTTTCGTTCTAAAATACTGAAAATCTGTTGTAGCGGGTGAAGATATAATTATTGCTAAACAGCAGACAGATGTACATTATTTAAATCAAATTGTTTCAACATTTATTGAAATTTTATTTTTTGTACATTTAGTTAATTATTGGTAACTCACTTAAACAGTCATGACACTGATAAACCCTCTCACCTAGTGAATCATGATTCTTGCGTTTTTTTAACAACTCTGACAAGTTTTTTTCACATTACATGTAGGACAGTTATCGTCATCTGAACAACAATAGATAATGACTGAGACTATTATAAACTTCTTACTTGTCATATATGCAAAATAAACAGTTATTTAATTCTGAAGAATTATTCTATCAATCGGTGTATTCAGAAACTCAAGAATGAAAATAGAATTCTATGAATTAAGTTTTTATATTATTCTTTGTGAAAGTATATAAATCATGTAGCGATTTGCTATATACGTCTTTAACAGTAACGGAAACAGGTAACCTTACTGCTGCCAATTCAAATACCAGCATAACCATTATTTCACTTTCATAACCCATTTGTTCAACAAGCGCTCCTCCTGGAGATGGTCCAATAAAACAGCCACGTGAAAGAAGTACGTATTACATTAAACATTAATAGATTGAATTCGAATAAAAATAGCTGCTGTGAATTAGAAAGTCTTCCATATATTTATTATTTATAAAAATTCTAACCTAAGAGAAACTGAAGTTTTAAAGAGACCATAAACAATCGGAAAGGTAGTGACGTCTTCTGGGGACCCACGACGTCTGGAAAGAGGAGTAAAATAAGTATTTGTGATTAATATTTTTTCATCTTACTATCTGATTTGTTAAATACAATAGTATTAACATATTGAAGTTTATAAATTAGTTCTTTCCTCTCTCTCTCTTTTTTCATCAAAGTATAGTCTTAATAGAAATTATTTGACAATAGATGGCACTCATTCAGACTAGTACTCCCGTGAAGTGAATTGTATCATCAAATCAGCATGTTAGTTTGCTTGTCGTGCAAAGAATATAAAGAGTTTATATTTGAAGAATAGAAAAAGTTAAACATTTAGAGAGATCCAAAAATGTTATGTACTCGTAAATGAGCATTGCAGCCAGAATATTAGATCAGTGAATGTAATACACCTAAGACTTTGTTTTCTTATAATCTTATAAATTATAGAAACTCACATCATCTGTATCATTATTTTAATCCTACACCTAATGTTGTTTTTATTTAATTAGAAAAGGTAATTTAAATGTGAGTTTCTTGACTTAATTAAGTATTATTAGTTATACATTTACTTTACTTTGTTAGCCTAAGTACTAAGGTTTTATGTCATATACATTGCCAAATATTATCAGGGTACTTCTTACTTGTGCCAGTTACTAGTGACATTTATTTTCAAATGGAAGTTAATTTTTCGAGTTACCAAATTTCGTATCATTATAATACCTGATACACATGGTTTGATTGTTGCAATGGCAAATTTTCTTGTTAATACTTCAGATACAACTGCATTTCTTTCAACAATATCGATGTAAACTATAGACACTTATATTAAGCTAACATCTAAAGGATGTATGTAAAAAGCATTTCTGGAGCTTATTGACACTGTTTAAATACTTTTATTAAACTTATCTTCTATACGTAGAAGAAATCCATTTTCTTTCAATATTTTCTTTCGTATCGTAGTATATTTTACGTTAAGACTTAAATAATTGTTTTCATCGGTTCAAAGCTTAACAACTTAAATGTACTTAGTTTTTAAAATTATTGTACTAAACTTTTATTGTCAAGAAAGTAACTCCATGTGATATTATAACGTCACTGTTATCGATAATAATAAAAGAGCGTCTCGGTGTATGTGACCACCATAGGTTTAAAAGGAAAAAGCCAACTGACCTGAATTTTTGCACTCATGGTAAAATAGAACAGACACATTCCGTTTATAATAAGATCACTTATTTATTTATAGATTCACGTACCAATCATAAAAAATTTACCACAAATGTTCTTTTGTAAAATGGACCTAAAACAGTCAGTTGATTTCAACTTACACAGCTGTTTTTAAATACATGTGTTTTCATATAAGATGTGGTTCCATTATCTTTGTTAACTTCCAGTTAGTTAGGGCGGACTAACAAGAATAATACCAGATAGTAACTTTTGTTAAATGATGCAAGAGGTAGAAAAAACCGAATGTAGCAATTTACAAGAAATAAATTAAATTACACATTCTTTCTACTGTAGCTCTCAAACGATATTTTAGAAAATATAAGTAACGAATCAATATGGTTTATTCAGTGATTTAGGCTAGAGGTACACGCTATGACTTTGTAGCATAATGTGTAATATCTCTGTAATCTTGGCGGCAGATGTTAAATATAGTCAAAATATCCTGTGTTAAGACGCAGAGTACACATCAACTTGTCATAAAAATAAAAGACAATTAGTACTTCAAAGCTGTATTAAATAGCTTACATTTATAAAGTAAATTTTGAAAGATTGGAAAGTATTCAATATCATCTTGACTTGAATTGTGCGTTTTTTGGAAACATTTTATTTACGTTAGGTTCATTAACGATGAATACAACAGCAGCGTCATCTCTTAACTACTGTGCTAGTTTAGAGCAAATCAAAAGTTTAGATTTGGTGCTGTTAAATATTTATAAATTGAGTGTAGTTAGGCAGAAGGACTAGCCTATCCGGTATTCATTATTTGTTATTAACGTATCATGTATAAATGTTTTCTTACATAAATAAACCTTGCAAAGTACGTTATTATAAAGACAGACGAATTACAAGTAATAATACAAGTAGAGATGGAGACGTGCTCGTTGAAGATGAAAAAAAGCTCAAATTGTACACAAACAACAGTTTAGATGACAGTGAAACACAAGTTGGAGATTAATAAATTTTCAGAGATATTCTCACCCAATGGTGCCAGTGATACATGCAGATATCTGTGTCAGTTGTGGTGAAATGATACCTTTGCACGAAATATTCCTATGGAACAATCAGAACAATGGATAATATTCTGTTACGAATATCACTGATATTATATGAGTTGATAAAATAAACTGTAAGATTTCTTGATTAATTAAACAAGAAATGTGTAATAATATTTCTTAGTTGTTTTGTGATAAACTGTGTGGTTGCTAATTAATACCTATAAATACCGAAGAAGTCTTTGAAATTGATGACACCTTTTGTCTAGTTTTCTGATTGTTGCCAATCACAGACAGAGTTTGCTGTATTTAATATCAAATAAAGTTAGAATAAAAAATATGATTTAACATTTCTAGATGTTAGTTACCAGTTGATGAATAACTACACATTGCAAAGAAAGGTTGATTAAGAATAGTGTATTATAAATGATCTTACCTCCCGGTTCTACCAAAACGTCTGCGAAATTACAATGAAAGAAACCAGTTTTAGATACTCGTGGCTGGGAGAGAGCTCGTAGTGTAGCTTTGTGCTTAACTACAAACAAATTTCTATATTATTACTTTCCAATAAATTTTTGCAAAACATACTACAATATCTTTGTGAAATCACTTTCTATTTTTTCATTTATGTGCTTTTTTAGCTGATTTCTTAATGATAAGTTCAGATGACGTTATATTAAATCTTTACATATATCTTCCGCTTTGAAACTGATGAATGTTTTACATAAATTGTAAAGAACATGTTTGAAGATCAGAAAATAAGTTAAGAGGACTTAGAACTAGAGAACTTATACTTTTCTTCTAATAGTTTGTAACAAATTTAATATTCAAATCTTACTCAGAAGTTGCAACTAGATTTAGGGTTAAAATTAAACAGAATTGTGCCCATTTTGTTTTTCATTCATATTTAAATAGGAAATAGTAACGAAACTTTCCAGGCTTATAACTCTTCGGTAAACATATCGCAACTAGTTCAATATGTAACTTTTCGCAAGAAATGAAAACAAGCAATTAGTATACTGTTATTTTCGACTTACAAAGCGAGTCGTTTGAAGAGTTAGTTCACTTGCTTTATCCATGGAAAATTAAGAATTACGAGAATGAGAATAAAATCTAATTGATGGTAATGTAAACCTATTTTGTGTCACAACTTGACTGTTTAATGTTATTAGTTGTGTCTCCACTGTGATTTTAAGCAGTTCATGGAACACTAATAAGCAATATAATTTATCGCACCTGTCTTCAAGGTTGCCTCATTAAAGCCCACGATAATGAAACCTATTGAGATATTTATCATAGCAACAATGAAAGAATTGTTCAGAATAATTTTCAAATCTTCACCTTTATATGTTGAGTAGCATACTCTGATTAAACATATGAAGCAAAAAGAAATCTAGTGTAACTGAGTGTGTTACAAATAAAATATAGTTAAAAACATATCGATAACTGGTAATTTTATATCTTATAAATCATAATAGAGTGGTTCTAAGCTACCTATAAATATTATGAGATTTATTTTGATAACCAATTTATGTATGAACTCAGTCAAACAACCACATATTAGAATCACATAACCCTGAAGTTTAACATATATGAGTTAATTATAATAAAATTTAAATGAATAGCGGAACATAACTTGTATCACCTCTTTATTTTAGCAAGAAGAACATAATTACAAATTAACACAAGATAATCCCTTCAATGGGGAAAAACGGCAACATATACCTGAAAACCAGAAATTTTAATATTGTGAATATGTTTATTAGTTGGTTTTTATGCATAAATACAATGCTTTTCTTAGTTCTGTAATAATGTTATCATCAGTTTTCAAGATTGTGAATGTGCTCATAAATATTTATGGCATGAAAGGAACTAGTAGGAAAAATTCCATTATTAATTCTTTAATTTTTAGAATAGAATACTGTAATTTTTTTCTCAAAGAAATATCTTTTGACATTTTTTACGCTTTATCATTTATATTATTGATAAATTTGTTAATTAACAGTAAATAATGATTTTCTATTACTGTTTGAAACTTGTATACATACAAGTATCTGTTGACAACGTGCACTTGAATGGCATAAAGTTTATTTAATGGAATGGACTAAGCCTCCTCGCTAGTACAGCGGTGAGTATATGGATTTACAACGCTAAAATCAGGGGTTCGATTTCCATCGATTGGCTCAGCAGATAGCCAGATGTCGCTTTGCTACTGGAAAACACTGTAATGGAATGGATTAAGTGTTTTATTTCAGTTCTTGGCTTCTGATAATTTAGACGAATGAGGGAAAAGGTCTGTGTTTAAGCGTAAAATCACATTTTATAACTCAAACAAAGACCTCATGCGCGAAAATTATCTTACAAGTAGTAATATCCAAATTTACAATTTAAAAGAGTAACAAATGCTTGGTAATTTAACTTCTTTTACACATAATATTAGGTACTTATTTACCTCATAGAGGGCGATTCGAACATGTTGTCTAATACAGCTACCGAAACCGAAGAACATTTCACTGAACATTTAATACATAAAGAACATTATTGTAGTTGAAATTTTAGGACTTAGACATTATAATAAACTTTTTTTAACACTGTATTTCTTAATACACGTAAATATAATATATAATTTGGTTTCACTTTTGAATTTGGCTACGAGTAAGAGAAATATCGCTTATCGGCAAATGTTATGTTTTCAAAATATTTGAAAATTCTGTTAAGAAAAAATCTTACTTATGAATTTCATATTCCAAAGATGATTGCATTATCTCTAGCTACGTATTTCTTTTTAATTTCGGTGAAGGATTGTTGTACTCTTACTCGTGTTCACTTGTAGGGATTCGAATATCTAATACCTTGAGTTTTCATGTGGGAGGAAGAAGTGAATATCCGTAGTAAACACAAATTTCATAATTCTGAATATTATATTCATGTTGTATCTAAACTTATGAGTTTCAAACGAGAAAGATGAAACAAATAGTTAATGTACGCTTTGTGACGTTTGTGATAAGAGATATAATAGGAGCCAGCTGCATGCGTCACGTAGCAAGTGTTTCTCTTAACGTTGGAAGGATGCTGCATCAGTGTGTTTCTTCAACTGGCTATAATATTTATTTGGTTTGTCAATTTTTCTCTTGTTTTGTTTCAAAAAGAGCAATAGAATTTCATGGCTTGAGTTGTGATTTGATTTAATGCGACACGTCACTCTTTACCCAAAGTCTAAACTTTGTTTGTAGCAAATAATGGATCTAGTGACGTGCTCTAATGAAGCGATTCATCAGCTTATTGTAAAAGATGAGTGAATGCGAGTTGTTTTGAAATAAAGTCGTCAGATATCTGCTTGTAAACTGTCTTTATAACGTTTTGTTAATATTTTATATTATAGATTACAAAACTCAGTTAAATATGATATATATTTGTATGGAATATTTGCATTTATTAAGTTTGTTATTGAGTCTTTACTCGATGTTTTTGTTTATCATAATGAGATACGCATTGATATCTATGGCATGTCCGTGCCAGGCAAACGTATCATTCAATATATGTGTGGAGTTAAGCCATTGGTCTGATGATCAGGGCGTTAGGCTCGTAATCTACGTGTCGTGGGTTGAATTTTATTAACATGCTCTCTTTTTCAGCTTTTTCTCAATTTTTGATTGTAAATGAATATCTTTAGTTTCGTGGGAACGGTTTTCATTAGTTTCCTCTCCTCTAATTTATCACTTAATGGAAGCTAGAGCAAATTATAAAAGAAACGAATTATAATTGTTTCAGAGACAATTACGGAATTCTCTTATGTTGTGTCACATTTGTAGGTTGTTGTCTTGTTGTAGCAGAAGAAAATTAGGAAAATATTCTTTATTAAAAGAACTTCCAGAATCTTATGCAGCTCGGAAACGCATTTCAGTAGAAGACATATAGCTGTTTTAACGTTACTACAACAGTAAAAGTTTTATTAGAACTTGTTGGTAATTTCATATGTGTAAAATACTTTAAGGAATAAATTCAGATTATTGTTTTCAATTTTATTAATTTTTAAGATTTTTATTTTTCGTATTTTCTCTCATTCGTTTTGCGGATTTGTATAGTATATAACCAATATATACTATAACAACAAGGGAAAACATTTTGATATCCCTGTTTCGAAGATTTGTGTATGTCAATGCTGTTGTTTTAAAGTTGAGCACAAAACTACACAATAAATTATGTGTATATAAATATAAATGTCCATATAAATTTATATGGAAAAAACGGCCATATAATTCGGTAACACATAGTTACCGAAGTACCTCTAGGGGTCACGTCAAAGTTAATAGAAACATTAGTTTTACTAACCTTAAATGATTTCTAAAATGTATTAAAATTACAAATTAACTCACTTTAGTTTGTGAACAGAAGTGTAATTTCAAAGCTATCACTTATCTTCAACCAACATTATGTTTATAGTTTTCATGTTAGTTTTCTCAAAAGTGAATTTAATTTAAATTTAAATTTAAATTAATAAGAATTCAAATCAGGAGTTTTCATGATACTGTTGAGGCTATATTGTTGAAAATAAGTGTTAATCATAAATTATATAGTATTTAGAACAATATTTTAGTGTTTAGATTCGAAAACGAAATTCTTCTCACCAGAGCCATTGAACGATATTCAGTAAATTCGTTAGTAATGAAGACATAACCCAGAGTTAACAGAGATGCTGATTCAATAGTCTGAACAATTCTTCCCATAAAGGATAATGAAATAAATGTGATTCGAGGTGAAGACTTTATCAGAGGGCTAAAATGCAGGACTACATTACAGATTAAGAAATACCTTTTACATGTAACCTTCACAAAAAACAGTACGAACTATCATCGCAGTATTAAAAACAAAACATTCAACTATCAAAAGTTATATAACCATCATATTGGTAATTACCTATGTGAATTATTTTAAAATTGTCCCAAGTTACAAAGTTCGCAAAACCTTCTTGATATTTATTACTATATTAATATGAGATTTGTTTGGGTCTTAGTATCATCTGGTGGTCAGGGTCTTACCTCGCAGTCCACAGACAAGGATTGAACCGCGTAACCAAATATGTTTGTCGTAACGCAATTCAACCATAACTTGGAGTATATCAAAGGATTGACATTGAGTATTTTGACGAGTTACATTGTCTTTAATTTGTCACCTATAAACATCGAGTAGTTTTGCGCAAAATTCAACGAATGATAAACTGTTTTTCTTAATAAACGTCGTTCCTCTTTTTCTATTTATGTTCATTATTCTGAGAAAAGAAAAAGTGAAAGATAAACTTCCCTGAGAAAGATCGTGGAATAACCGCCAAAACATACCCTAGATATAAATAATCATTTTGTTGAGATTTTTGGTACCTATAAATTAATAAAAAATACTTTTAGTTAAAAGACAATTAAATAGATGTCGCTAAACCATTTGTAGCCATTTATACACCTGTTATATGATAGAAAATTCCCAATGAAAAAAATATGTTTTAGATGAGACGTCAATAAGCCATTCAACTCATCAAATAATAAAGGTTATAAAGTAGTGATATAAAAAATAATGTTAGAAAGGTACCGAATCGGCTAGATTAGATAATATAGAATAACAAATGTGAATCTTCTCAGCGCAAAAATTCATCTGGGTAAGCGCAATTGGCGTGTAAGTGTAGAAAGTTTCGTAATTTGAAACACAAAGTGTTTTTAGAAAATATCAGAAATAACTCAGAAAGGTAAACATTTATCATCAGAAAGTCTTTTGAAAAAGATTGATAAACACCACTTTACATACGTTTATCCTCGATAAACTGCTGGTTTGAGAGATACTAATTCTATTGGTACTGTTTCAAATTCGAGACACACAACTTCTTAGTATTTGTTTACTGAATGAAAACATATAGTTTAAATAACTAGATAATTTAAAATTCATAAATATAGAAGCAATTAATAGGAAGTATTTAATTTATTACAGAAGGTTAAATGCGTTGAACTGTAGAAAGAAGAATTTTGAGTTCCACCGTGTCTTTGTAATGCGAGTAAATGTATATTATTTTATAACAAAGTCACATCTAGTTATATGCTTAGTTTACCGAAGGGAATCGAACTCCTGATTTTAGCGTTACAAAACCGTAGACTCACCTTTAAAGTCCATGATGAAACGTACACCCATGCCGCTTTTATTGTAGTTACAGGTTAGAAAAACGAGATATTTATTTCAAAATTATGAAGCCATTTTAGGTGAATTCATTACATTAGTGATTAAAATTAAGTTATAAGTTAAACGACACAAATTACAATGGTTTAATCGGAATAAAGAAAAATGCCTACTGTTATGCACGAATAAGAAAAAGACGATAAAAAATAACAGTAACAAATTAATTACTTGACTTAAAAGTACGCAAAAATACTTCAATAAATGAAAAGAGCTATAATATAGTTTCCTTTTTTACACTTAAAAACCTAATACTTAGTAAAAGAGGGAAATGAATCGAGATAACGTATGGGTAGGTGCCAAGTTTTTGTCACAATAAGCACCTGTAAAAAATTAAGAGAAGGATATAAACAAATATTTCTTGTTTAACTGCGGAGGGGAGACATTTTTTTTGCATTAGACTTCTGTGTTGTTTTCTCGTGAGAACAGACCTTAAGAAAACTAGTTATGGATTCATCGTTATACGTTTCAGTTAATCTTACATTTTTGAAGGTGACGAATATTTCTAACTGTGAATTGAGCAAGTCCCAAATGTTCTTAAACTTGTAGAAGATTCTTGAGAGTAAGAACGAACAATATTTATTTTTTGACAACGCGCTAGAACATTGTTGAAATTTCTACAAAGTCGCATGATTCATATAAAAGCAGTCAGCCTGGGGATAATGAAGATATTAGTAGTATTGGGCAGCTACAGTCAGTACGCTATAGGCCTTGGAAGTTACCATTGTAATAACGCGTGTTTATCGGTAAACTACAGAAATGGCTAACAGACTCTTAGCTGAGTAGCTTCAGAGATGTGTGACAGTATGAACTCAGAATTAATTTGGTCATCGTGAACCAAGATCATCAATAAAATATTCAGTTCTATACTAGATATAACAATCAACATTGTCTGTGAGTTTGTATAATTCTTGTATGTAAACAATCATTTGTAATAAGTATTAGTAATAACCGTTGTTATAAATCATATTTTTATGTTGTTCGTGTAATAAGATATATTTTTGTTAGAAATGAAAATATTGTTACAAATACCATAAATTTGATACGGATTAAGAGTTAATTAACTTCTAAATTTAAATTCATATTTTCGGGTTTTTTGAAATAATAACGTTCTGACAAACGTTATATAATAAATCGGACACTTATCCGAAATAAATTATAATACGGAACACATCATAATGGTTTTAGCTATATTGTGATTTGTTAATTTGCGTGTTTGAAATCATTTTGTTAAGATCTACTAAACTTTGTAGAATTATAACTAATTGAATTTTTACTTTAATAATATTTGTTTTTCGTGTAAAAAATGTTTGATACGTTGTTACTGAGAAATTTATATTTATTGCATCTTCTATTACTAACCATCTGGAATTGGTATTTGTTAGAAATATAGAAATTAGTCTGCGATTAAACTCCTTGAAGTTTACACTAAAGAAAAAATAATAATTGTAAACAATTAATCTACTTTTTAGAGCTTAATTGGTACTCACCATTTTTAAAATAATTGGAGAAAGGAAAAACGTGATGAAGGAAGACACTCTATAAAGAAATCCATGCTGTGTTGGTGTTACTTGATTTCTCACTGACTGAAAAATAAACGTTTTTTGGTTAACGTGAAAATTCTCGTTTTGGAAACTACTGCACTGATTATCAGAAATTACTACTGAGTAATACACTTATATACAGGAAATATTCTTATAGTTGAACAAAAGTAAAGCATTTAACATTTTCCAAAAATTATGTTTCAGATTTAACCAGTAAAACTTACCAATAATACCACACCAATCGCAACACTAGGTGGTATTTTTATCACTGGATTGTAGTTTTATAGCTTTACAATAAAAATTACAAAAAAGACAGAATAAGTTTAAAATATAAACAATCGTTTAAAAATATTATTTATATTACAGTATTAATTAATGAAAATGACGTTTTAGATTTTAATATTCTCTTTATACAAACACGTGATTGTTATTGTATTTAATGACATCGTACTATTCTATACATCGTAGCTGTAGTTATCTCGTTCTCTTGTATTGTTCAATTACTTTTCTTTCATTTTGTTCCAGTTTCCTGATTAGACCAATTGATTAGTCATATCCATTTTTCGTTGGTAAAAGGGTAGCGCCAAAGTTGGTAGTGGGTTGTGATAATTAGACGCCTACCCTCTCGTCATACATTGTTAAATTAGAGATGAATAGCTTAGACAATTCTCTTGCAGTTTTCACGAAATTAAAAAATAACAACAATAATAGAACGAATTAGTGTGACGGTAGAAAGTGTGCGGACTTATAACGCTAAAATGCAAGGTTTGTTATTCAAAATTATTCTCATTTGAATGTATCTTTTTATAATTTTACTCCACCCTTGAGGTGTACTGTTAGAGGATGAATATAATTGATAGCTTGTTATCGCTGCTGTGTAGAATATATTTCTGTACATTTTCCCTTTTCTCTGTTACATTTCACCCTCTTTTTAGTTTGTATCCGAGCTTATGTTTTAAACATATGTGATTTTTTTTTGTTTAATTATCCGAGACATTTACTTTACCTTTATCAGTTGAATTAGATATGACAAAAAAACACAAGTACTTCTGTAGAGAATGAGGATAAAATGAGGTGAAAGAGAAACTGATTTGAAATAAAATTACACCTTAACGTAAATCAGGGCTCGTTTTTGTTTTAAAGATCATGACTTATTAAAGGATAAAATTGTGATTGTTGTGATTGACTTCATGGTGACTCTGTAGGAAAAGGTAGTGGTTTGTCCATAGTGGTTCATGCGATTAATTAATTGGCAATCTCGGACTGGAGAAATGTCTTACAGGCCAAAGTTAAAACGTCAAGGACCAAAGCCAGAAGTTGGTGTAACTAAATAAATGACACTTCATTTCAGCATTTTTCTTTACGTCTATTGAAATACAAATGTCAGCTGAGTTTGTTTTTCCTGTTGTTGTTATGTGAGAACGTGATGCCATCTGCGAATCTAGTTTAGACTAAGAGATAATAAGACAGACAAACTGATATTTGCAAGTTATATATCTGCGTGCACAGAAAAATAGATAGCTTAACACCGAAACTAACAATAAATGGGTCATACATATTATTATTTATTGATATCTAGTCGGAGTTCTCCTTTTTCGGACATGAAAAGTTACTTAATTTTCATGTATCTATAAGAAAAGAAAAATTCCCATAAGAACAGCAAAACATAAAATGTGAAACCACAATTTACATGTATCTTGTTAAGGACCCAATTAATCTCCAAGCACACAAAATTTGAAGATCGATCAACATGTAGTAGTAAAAAATGCTATGAAAACATCCATAACATATTGAAAACGCAAAAGTAAAAATTTGTATATATCTTCTCATGGGTCGAGTGTAGTAAATTTGGTGAAAGTCCTCACGCACATGCTGAGAATTATTTACGTGAATATACAAAAAAGTTACATAGATAAACAGTATCCAGTCTAGAATCTGTATTTAGGTATTTGAACTTTTACCAGCTACATATGCAACGCTATAGATTTAGTGTAAAAGTTTTGTGTTTTCGAAGTAATTTCATAACATGTAATATTAGTTTTCAAAGTTGATAATCGAAAGAGGTTAATACATTTCTAACTGTTGATATTACCTTTATATATTAAACTATTAAAATCATGTAGATATTTTAGAACGTTACAGTGGTTTAGTTTTAATTGATTGGAATTAAGTACAAAGCTACAGAAAGACATGTTGTTGTTGTTTGGTGTGTTTGTTAATAAAAACTTATGTGAATCAGTTTTTTTGAATATTATTGAGTTTTTGAAATATTTTGTTTTAAATGTATTCCCGTTTTAATTATAACCGATTTAGTATTGTTCAGATTATATTTTATTTATTTATTTAAATTTTCAGGTTTGGCTTTACATTTTTAGGTAACTGAAAATGTATATCTTTTACTGTGTCCCTCTAGTACAGCGGTAAGTCTACGGAATTACAACGCTACATTCAAGGATTCGATTCCCCTCGGTGGGCTCAGCAGATAGCTCGATGTGGCTTTGCTGTAAGAAAAACACACACAAACCACAAACACTATATATATGTAAAAACGGCTCGTGAACCTGACGATGACCTAAGAAGTTCGAAATGTTATTCACTCCTCTTCGTAAAAAATTTTTCTCAACCCAAACGAGCCGTTTTTTACATATATATTTCTCTACAAGTGGGTTTTCTCGACATCACACACAAACACTGTCTTTTACTGAAGAATTATTCGTACGTGTTCAAATGTAGAGGTCGTGTGAAAGTCAAAGTGAAAGGAGAAATGTCAGTTTATTTTCCAGTTGATAGAAAATCAAATGAGGATGAGACTTCCTCTCATAAATCAGAAGAACCTCCAGAACAATCAGATTCATCTGAAGGTGGAGAACAACAGAATGAAGACTCATCATCAGTAGATGGGTTTTCTCAGAAAAATAAACAAATTAGCAGCAGGGAAGGCATGTATAATGACAGTGAAAACACTACTCCCGAGACAATAAAACAAAAACAAATCATTAACTGAAACAACTGTACAAAAAAACATTCCCCATGTTCTTCAGATATTTTCACGTAACAACATTGGGATTTTTTCTTCAGCCTGAACTTAGTAAATATTCATTTGAAATCTGCAATTTATTTCATAATTGCATCTGTTAAGAATTCAGTATATATCATCTTTTCCGGAGGCAATAACTCAACCATTGTAGATCATGATTTAATAATACTAAGAAAATTATTGGGCTACAAAATTCCTTCACTTACTAGTGAAGTGC
Source organism: Tachypleus tridentatus (assembly GCF_004210375.1). NCBI lineage: Eukaryota > Metazoa > Arthropoda > Merostomata > Xiphosura > Limulidae > Tachypleus > Tachypleus tridentatus. The sequence continues at coordinate 65,275,836 of NC_134830.1, forward strand.
AGTGTTTTCAACTTATCGAAATGAAATATTTTCCCGTTATCTTCTCTGCTCATGTACAAAAATTATGTCTGTTTTTCAAGTGAAGATAAAAAAGGCTTAGATTATAAGTCACCAGATCAACAAGAACAAAATAAAGCAAACATCACAAGCTGTATGAAATATAAAATTATCTCGTCGAAACTCTTCTGCTAAATCAGATTTTAATCTTTTTATACAGGTTCAACGTTACTGATTCAGCAACAAGAAATTTTCAACAAAGGAATATTTAGTCTTTAAAAAGTGACGTAAACTTTGATGAAATTAACAAAATAGATTTAACATGCAATAATAACTAAGGTTCACACGAAACAATTATAAACATATTTCCATAGACATTAGAAAACTACTTTCAACAGAACAGAAAGGACGAATAAAGGACTGATCTAAAAGCAGTAAAACAAATGGACGAATATATTACAATAAACCGAAGTAACAAATGTATCTTGTGTTTTCATTCACCAAAATATTTTTGAAATATCCTGACACAAAACTAATTTTACGATGCCTAACAAAGTAAACACTGGTTGAAATAAAGAAAGAGATCAGTTCTCTTTGTCTGTCAAGAACGAACGATGCATTCAACAAAAATGAGACGCAGTTTAATTTACGGCTTAAAGTTATAAAACTAGCATTTTGAAAAACGTCACAGAGAAGAAGGTAGGTTGTTGATCAAGCAGACAGAATACTCCAGAATTTGATTAGCAGATTTAAACACATGACCAATTCACTGACAAACTGTTATGGCTCACGAAATTAATATATGGATAGATAAAATGCCGAGATTGCAAGTAACTGATATGCCTGTAAACTATATGTATACAAATGTTGTCTTTTACAAAAAAACACAACAAAAACATCATCCATATATCAATTTCCATCAGAATCAATCTCAACCAACTGATCATCCTTACATATGCTATTCTCGCTGTATTCACTGTTAAACACAAAAGCAAAAGAAGTATTGTAAACTGTTGTTTCTGAACACTGTTCATTAACTTGATATATTTCACTATGGCTTTACAAAAACATAAAACTTACATTACGTAACAGTTATGGTTTACTTATGCTAAGAAGTGTATGACTGTTGGCAGTATTTGGATTTCGGAAACTATGTTTGCCTCTGATATTCTCCTTTCGGTAATTTTGTGGTCTTTGGAAAATTTAACTGAATTCTAAATTAAATTTTAGTGGGTTAAGAATCACAATCTTACTTATATTTGAAAGGCACTGTATGACAGCACAACCTGTGTGTTGAATTTAGAACGAGGTCAATATATTGAATATAAGTAAAGATATGAACTGGACATATTTTCATTACACTGAAGGACGTAAAGTATACTGTACGTTTTGCAATAGTAAATAAAATAATAATGATAATAGTCAAGGTGGTGATCGCATAAACGTAAGCACTGTCCCCCTCCCAATATTCAACTATATGAAACTTCGATACGTAGGATTGAATATGTTCATATCTCTGTTAAACAAGTTTTTTCCAAGAGGTGATATTAATTTTATTCGTCAATGTAATTTCCTTATTTGTGATCGATAAGTCAAAGTGTAAACCTTAGAGATACCTTTACCGTGATCGTGTTAAGTCGTAATGTCAAAGAAGCATGAGGTTCCTTAGTTTTTATATTTAATGTTGCTAGTCCAGTATGTTAATATTGAAAATACTGATAATCAGAAGATTGGTAGAATGATACAATGGTGTGTAGCATTGTAGACTTTGTGTATTCGTTTCAAACACTATATGCTTTGGAGTATAAGTTTACGTTTTCCTTGTTACCCGTTGCAGTTGATAGGAAATAATTTACATTATTATTATAACAACTGGCATTACAATGCTGATTATATCTTCAGTGCTGCAAGAAAACTGTCATTATCTATATTTGTCCAAAGTTTCACATTAGTTATTTGTATTTTTGGTGCTAGCAAAACTTTAATTATCTATGAATCTAAGAACGCTATTCATATAACGCTAAGATGATTCTTTTAAACAGGAAAATAATAATGTAATAATGTAACATACCTTAGAACGCCTATAATATTTAACTAATTTGACAGATTGTGGTTTACGTTTCTCAAACACGAATCTATACACAGAATAGAAGACGCACCTGAAATCTACTGGGCTACAATGTGTGATCATTAAGGAATCCAACTAGTACAAGATACGAGTTTGAACCTTGGTCTCCTTCACGGAACGTTGCGAAACCGAAAGGAAAAAGAATTATGAGGAATAACTCATATATAACCATATTTAAAATTGTAAAATTCACGGAAACAGAATATAAATAACAGTGTTTTAAATTGCAGTATTGAAATGGTAGAAAAGAGTGAAACTTGTTAAAACATTACGCAAATTAATATAATTCAAACTTATACACAGTTTATCTCTAAACGTTGTACCAAGACGAGTTTTATGAACCGAGCCTTACTCGTGTAAACTTTCTGGACATGCTCAACATGGGGTAACTCTTTTGTCACAGTGTGTTTGTGTGTTTTCTTTTAGCAAAGCCACAAAGGTTATCTGCTCAGCCCACCGAGGCGTTGTAAATCCGGAGACTTACCGCTGTACTAGCGGGGGGCCTTTTGTCACAGGTCACTGACTTTCTAATAGACAGTTTTTTTATATTCTGTCTGATTTCATGGTTAAACAAAAACGCTCAATGTAAAATAATTTAGTTTTCCTCAGCAAAGGAATTTCCATTTGGGAAAACAGAATTTTCAGTATTTATGTTTGGCATTACTATAAAATATGTAAAAACGATTTATAAATTTATTAAACACCGCCACCATATTTGACTCCAAAAATATTTTTCAACCCAGGCAACAGCGATGTGTATCAATATAAGATTTGGTGAAGTTTTACATCCTGTCAGAGATGAAGACATCGGCTTTAGGAAAAGATAGGAATCTGAAATTTTACAGTACTCGTTCTTTATGCACATCGCTGATATGGTTTACTGCATCAGGTTATACGATATTAAAAGACACTTCTCAATTGAAGTGTAAGCACTTGGCAACCAATACCACGTCCTTTTTTGACAAAAGTATAAAACCTCCAAAAGTTAATTAATACAGCAGAAAAATATTTTATTTTTTGAATCTGCAAATAAATAAATGTGTACTTATGTAGCATCTTCATAAGTAATTAATGATATTCACTTATCACAGCTTTAACCAATTTAAGTGTCTTAACTATCATTAAAGCCAAATATAAAATTATTTTTTCATTTGTTAAAAAAAAACATACACACACACAGTAAATATTGTAAAAACATCCAAAAGTTTCTGACAATAGTATGTACCAAACACCAAAGATTCACTTGACACAACAATTCGTAAACGGAAATGTTGTGTGTGTTGGAAAGACAAAAAACATTGAAGTAATTCCATTGTACAGGCTCGAATCCCTATCACACCAAACATGCTCGCTTGGGGGGGGGTCATAATGTAACTGTAAATTTCAGTTTTCGTGGGTAGAAGAGTAGTCCGAAAGTTGGCCGTGGGTGATGATGACTAGCTGTCCTCCTGTAGTCTTACTTTGTTAAATTAAAGACGGTTAGCGCATATAATTCTCGTGTAGCTTTGTGCGAAAATTGAAAACAACCATTTCGATATTGCTGAAAACTACACTTTTCTTTCATCACAATTCTGAACTCGTATTTCAACCTCTGAGTTTAAAATTATCTTTTTATACTTCAGCAGAGGAATAAATTCGTGGTCTGAACAAAATTATAAAATTTAACGTTGACAGTCAAAAATATCAGTCAATTTTGATACAGGTAAAAGGTGTTTGGTAAAAGAAGAATTGATCTGCTAATTGTTCTTCGAAGTTACAAACAAATACAATGAGAATTCTACTGATTCAATAATAAATATATCGATAGTTATATAAAATCTCCAAAGATCCTTTAAACGTTCCAAAAAACTAAAATATTATCCTCTGACTGTTTTTAGTGACCAGTCATCTGACATTTCAACAAAACTATTTACTTATACCCTAAAATTGCCCTGAGTTACAGTTAATCCTGACAGTTTTACTGAGCTAGGAGTTTATCATCTAAGAGTTCTATTCGTTTACGAACTCATCATGTCGCATTTTAGACCTAATGAACTAAAATTTAACCGCGTATCAGTGTAACTGAAAAACAAATTGATCTTTTAGTGACTATGTTAGTCTACGAACTTAAAACCTAACAATGAGGCCACAGTATAGAGAACTGGTTCTCTAAAAGTCTACTAACTACAAACTTCTCCTCAGTTCTAGACCGGATATAAGACACTGTATTTTTATTAAAACTGTTGAAGATAAATCATCATGGTTAATAAGTATTAGTAATAACCGTTATTATAAATTGAATTGTTTGCGGTGTTTATATTAGAATATAATTCAGGAAAAATATTGTGTATCAATCTTGTTGGCAAATACCATACATTTCATACATATTAATATTTAATTAATTTCTGGATTCAAATTATCTGTAATTGGAAACAGTAATAATCTCACTATTTGTTTGTCAAAGAGTAACCCAAGAGTTGGTGGTGGTGACTAGCTACCATTCCCGTTGTTTTACACTGCTAAATTAGAAAATGCTAGCGCAGATAGACCACGTGTAGCTTTGCGCAAAATACAAAAACATAAAAAACAAAAAATGATTTAATAATAAAAGGCACACGGTCGCATGCTTACTCGATCTGAAGAAAGATTTCGGTGAGGTCGTGGATGTTTCAGATGGAACTACTACGAGGGATTATTGCTGATTGTCCAACTGTTTAGACAATAAGAAAACGTTAAGTGAAGAGGTTACCTCCTCATTGTATTTACCACCTTAAGAAGGGATAGATAATCATATATTTCTTATCGTGTATGCAAGTGATACGCCACTAACTGTTAATTTAGAGATGATGTAACAAATAGAAAAAAAGTTCCCAAGTTTATTTATAGCATCCACAGGTTTATAGCCCATGATTAAAGATTTTGCTAAATAATACGAAAAGATATAATAAAATGTAATGTAATAAAAACACAATTAGTCATAATCTCAAAATTAAAAAACAATCGAGATTTACCTACAAACAACCCCAGACTGCTACGTATGCAATATTTTCAGGCCTTCTTTCAAACGCGAAACTAACATGGAAAACGCATGTGAGGGAACTAAAAAAAAACAAGATCTGGAAGCGCGATAAGTACGTTAAGAGTTTAATTGAAGATAACACAGGCCCGCACTTAACCGAAAAACGTATTAAAACCATACAAACACTACGGATGGCCAAGGTTAATATTACCATACACATTATTAAATATAAATAACAAACTGTATAAAACTCATTCTACTGTCTATCTTTTAGTTTAGAATAGTTTATGTTAAAATGAGTGAAAAACTTCTAGATTCATTGTTGTTAGTAGCAAAATTGTAAATTGTAAATCAAACAAAATATTGTTAGGAAAAAAGAAGGATTAAATGTGTTTGTTTGCTCCCTATTTCTTCTCAAATTACTGTGCCAATTTGAACTAAAATTTACAAGTAAACACTATGAACAAGGAAGAATGTCCTAAAAAATGGAAAATTGAACTTAACCCTAATTGTATTTTGTAAAGTGTCTTGGTTAATTACTCTCAGTCTATGAAATAACCCTCAAACAATGTTGAAAGGTTTACACTTTAGACAATATTGAATATTCCTGAAGGATTAAAGGTTAAAGTTGTTTGTTTCTTTCTTAAAGAACCATGTTTTCCGTGTAGTGTATTTAAGCTTTGGACCGAACTCAAAATCTCTATTTGTTGGTAGATGGAAAGCAAACTGCAAAGGTGATTTATAAACAAACATGGCTATTTTCTAATTTTTTTAGATTAAGTTTATGAACAAGTTATTTCTTTAATATATGTGATTGATGTTAAACTTGTGTTGTTTTAGTTAACTTTAAACATTCTCTCTCAATTAACTGGTATTTGAGCTTGTTATAATTGTGTCTGCAGCATCATATTTCTTCAAGAACACCACATTATTAGCAGATACGATAAACTTGCGATATTTTATATTGTATTATTACAGGTTGTTAACTAGATGATCTACAGTTTAATTTTATTTTTAAAATCAGGACAGAATTAGTTTACCTAAAGTTTAAACTATAAAGTCAAATAGAAATGCTATATCGATATAATCTCACTGTTCACGGTAATAGTACCTTCAACACTACAGGTTTTAGTAGTGACACTGTTTTCACCAACACTAAAATTCTTTAAACCCTAATGACAGTTTATCTTTTATCTTGTTATATATTTTTGTTACTTTTGAAATTAAAAACGATATCATAAGACATTGTATTAAAATAATAAAATAAAGAAAAGTAAATCCATGTCATCCGTTTATCTGTGACATTTAGGAATTTTTAGTATATTGTGTGTGTGTGTGTGTTCTGACAGTAAAGTCACATCGCACTATTTGGTGAGCCCACCGAATGGAACCAAAATTTTATTTTATCGTTGTAAATCCGTAGACTTATCGCTGTACAAGTGTGGTACTTTGATACATTATAATTAGTAAAAATTGTGCTTTTTGAGTTGGTTTGTTAAACTTGATGTTAAAACGTAAAATCAGTATTAATAAGTGATGAAATTAACATGATTTTGATAGAACTCCAGTTGACAACATAAATATACGTAAAACTTCGTTGCCAGCGTTAATTAACTTTAACAACGAATTGTTATATAAATCTCCAAAGAGAATAGGATATCTGATTTTGGGCTACAAACCAGAAATACTGCGCCTTTGTTCATTTAGTTATTTCTATGTGTTTTAGCATAACTCATCGATTTTTACACGTGTGGAAACTGACCTAGCAAGAACTCCATATCAAAACAACAACTTCACAATAAATGAAAACTTAAACGAGGAAGTGAACTAGTCTGAAAGAACCAAACAATATATACTTACTCGGACAGGATCAGATATCTTAGAGTAAACTTGTAACTCTCGTCATCCATCCAGCGCATTTGCAAGTATGGGAGAGAAATTTTCTGAGGTATTTCGCAATTTCTACTTGGCATATATGTCGATAGAACCAATTAAAAGAAATCTAAAGAATTCTCCATCGACACCTCTAGTGAGAAAGTTCAGATATATAAGGGAGAGTAAGCCGATATAATACAAAATAGCATAACATAAGGTCAACGTAGACCAAATCAGATTGTTTGCATGCGACACTTTCAACGCGTGTAAGTGTGAAAACGATTGCAGATTTTGTGAACGACAAGGAGAGCTGTCTTCAGTGACAATGAATATGACATGTCTTCTGTCCATTAGTACCTAATGGGTACATTGATAATTTCAGTTGTATTGAGTTACCTAGTTTCATTTTAAACATATTTAATTTATATATTTTTATGATTAACAATTTTAATTAAATAAGTACAACGGAAATAAATCATCATTTTAATTATATTTACTTATAATAAAACATTTGGATACGAAATTTTTATTTTTTGAAATACACATGTTTCATATATATTATGCGCAATAATTAGGTTGATATATTTAATGTGTTTTGAATAAACTCTTGATACGCAGCTCAACACCATAACAGACATCAGAAGGAAAGAATTTAATTCTATAAACAGCTTAAAAGAAGACAACAACATCAAAATTTTAAAAGGAGAACAAGGTAATGTTTAAGTTATAAAGAACACAAATGAATACATTAAAAAATTGAACAACATCTTATCAGCGATAAATAAATTTAAACTTATAAACACAAATCCACAAAAAACACATGAAACCTAATGAAACAAACTACTACTTCAAATGAAAAACCAGTACAACTCAGAAAACTTTTATTTTTACCTACGAAAGACAGACTCACGCACACCACAATTATACAAACTTGACAAACTCGATTGTTCATTACTACCTTTAATGTCGACCAATGAATCATTTCACTAAAACCTCTTTAAATGTATAGCGTAGGCATTTTCTAATATATAGAATCAGATAGCTCATTTTTCAAAGACTCTTTGAATTTTAACTCTATTTTTAATCAAATAAACCATAAAGCTTTATTGGCAAGTTTTTGATATAATCTCACTCTTCTCAGATGTTCCAACTTCTGAAGACTGCTAGATAGCTTTAGAAATTTATATCAAAGATCCCAAGCTAGTGATAGTCTTCCCCAGCAATCAATTAGCAACGTCGATCGAATTCACTTCCACCAAAACTAACTTTATGTTCAATAACCAAAACTACCTCCAAATAAATGGCCTAAATATAGGAAATCCCGTGTCACCAGTTCTTGCCAACATTTATATGACGCAGATTAAATCAGATTAAAGAGATCAATTTAGCCTTACACTCGCTACTATATCCGTAGAGAAATGCTGATGATACAATTGCTGAATTCATATCTACAGAACACAGACTTAGTTTTTCAACCACGTTAACTCTATACACCCCAACATTAAGTTTACTATGAATATGAAAAACTAATAACCAACCAGCCTTTTTTAATCTTAAGGTAACTAGAACATATACATTATTATAAACAGAAATGCTCAGAAACATCACCCATACTGGATTATACATTCCGGTGAGAGAAACAAAAACTCAACATATTAAAAAAATCCAAACAAATACGGCAACAAAACTATGCTCACTCGATTGTGGTTTGAAACTGAATCTTCATTAGATGAACGAGAAGTTTACATATTCTTTAATTCTGTAGTAGTTTGAATCTGAATTAATAGTAGGTGAACTAACGGCTCAATCCAACAGTTTTAATTTTTACATGTAATAAAACTGCACATATTACTTTCTAGCTGTTATGCAAGTTTTAGACGATTGTTTAATATAATGGTATCATTCTGAAGTACGTGGAGGAGGACAAGGGTTATAAAGATACTCACTCATTTCTCGTATAAGGAATCGAATGCCTGTTTTTGTAGTAAAAATGGAACACATAGAATACATTGTACGAATAGATTGTCTGGAGAATCTTATGAAAAGATTGTAGAAGCCTACACAACATAAATTGAAGCAGTTTAAAAAGGCATTTTCAAATGTAAGGAATGTACGTCTAACAATAAAATGGTGGTTTTATTGACTTTTGCAATTAAGAAAAGTGAATTTATTTAAAGAAGTGCAATTAGATTTAGAACAACAAGAAAAAACCTTCTTTCTAAATATAAGTAAATTAAATTGCATACAAGGAAACGAAAAGAGATACTGTAAGCAAAAGCGAAATTTTTCAAAACAATCAAACATCATTTGGATATACACATATTTAACGTGATTATATCCAACAGTTCAAAGACCAATAATACGGTGTCTGATTGACGTCACGTGTCGCCACAGTGATACTTTGCCAATGCGCAATCCAATTTAGTGTAAAATTAAATTATCCTGAAAACATAAGAATCCTGGTTTTTTTTATTGCATTAAATATCACAAAGTAAAATGATAATTATTTGTTATTAGTGCAGGAAATAGTTTTAAGGTTATCAGAAAAAAGTATAAAAAAAGGAAAGGCAGTAAAGAACATTTTACATATTTTTATAGAAAAGAATTTCACCTGCAATCACTAAGAAAACAGAGAACATAGAGAAGAAATATCTCAACAAGTATGTGAAATAAAGAAAGTTATTGATGGTTTAACTGGTAAAATGAAGTGAAGTTCCCTGTTTTACTTTTTTAACAAAATGTCTAAGGATAAAGTAAAACATCAGAAAAAACGATTAAGACATTTATGCCTTGTAACAAAATTGATATTATTTTTACACATTGTAGTTCCAGTGCTTTATAAACTAAATTCACTAAAAATATATACGTAAGATATGCACCAAAGGGAAGCCAGAACATAAATAATGTTATATAATTCAACTAACTATGTTTTCCGATATATTATGTTATAAGTTTAAAAGATTTTGAAGAGTTACATATTTTATTAATTTGCATTAGTTTTAAAAATTTTTTGCAATCAAATTTTTAATATCTCAATTTAAGAAAATTTCCAAATTATTTTATTTGTTTTAAATTGTTCGTCTAAACCACAGTTAGTAGATAAAATGTAATATACAGTAAGCCATATCTGTAATATTTTACAGAAAATTAACAAAGTTGAAACTTATAAACATTAAAAACAAGAATTGTAAATTATCCAATATATTTTTGAAAATATTAGAGTATTATAAAATTATTAATGAATAAACAATAAAATTTTAGCCTCAGTTTGGTTTATTGGAATGTTGAGGTGATTTTTTAAGATAGTATTAGAACAATAAATAAACGAATATTCAAATATTATCAAATAATAACTAAGCGCCTTTTTAGTATCTCATATATATATATTCGTAATTTTAAAAAATATTCAAACCTTTCCTGATTAAAGCTTCGAACATACTAATTTTAGTTGAAGATATGTACTAATTTCATTCTGTAGTTTTCTTTTCACACTAATATCACATAGGAACTTTTTCTTTTATTGCATGGCTTTTTTTCTATAGAAGTAAAATTTGGTCTCAATGGGAAAATACTTGTAATCATTACTAAATTGAATAATTCGCAATCTGACGGACTCTGGAGGTTAGTATTTTGTTGTTTTTTAACATAGCACAATCTAATAAAGACCTTTCCAGTAGTAGATCAACCTTTTTTTTCTTTTCTCCTCCTTCACATTTCATTCTATCACTATAATTTCTGCTACTTACACGATTATTTAATCTCTAATTGTTTGGGATTTGTGTAAATGTGTTATTCTCATGGTACAAAAGACTGTATGAAACGTTAATTGGTTTATATACTGTATGAACAAGTTAAAGTTGTTTTTATTACTCACCGATGTCGAGAACCTAGCAAATTATATATAAATAGTATAAGATGAGCGCAAACCAGGACGTAGAAAAAGACATTAGCAGAGATAGTAAAAATCAGGCCAAAGAAACGTTCGGTGTGAAGTAAACTACGATATAAGTGATGGATATAACGATTATTATAAGGTTAACGTTTAATATGTTAGAGTAATAGAAAGATTAGGAAAGAAAGAAACGTTTTTCCGTCAAAGTGTGGTTTCAATATGTTCGAATTATCGTAAGTACACTTTAGAAAAAGAAAAAAAAAATGCTATTTTGAATAAAGAAAACGAAAAGGTTGTTAAATACCAGTGTATTACAATGGTAATTCTCATTGCAATTGTAACTGAGTTATAAAGTGGATACTAGTACAGCAGAAATGTAGAAAGGTTGTGAGGCTTATCAATTTTAAAGAAATTGAATAAACTTAAAAGGACTTGTGAAAAGAAGAGAATCATATACTGGTTGTAATATCTTTGTTATCTTCATAGTGTAATGCATTTGTTGTACATTCGTTAAGCTTGTTCCAAATATATGTATATTAATTAGTTAGCAGGTGGGGTGCATGTTTTTGATTTATCGTTGAATTTATCGCAAAAGAGTCAGAGGCACCAGCGACAGAAGAATTTTAAACCCAACTAGAACACTGTGTATATTTATACTATGGAGAAGTGTAAGTAAAAAGCATTTAATTAAAATGTCGTTACGACAGTGTACCTACATTAAAGCGTGAATGACTTTATTACAAAATATGAAAGAATTACTATCTCAATTCATCGTATACATAAAACTGAACGTTGGAGAAGACCTAATGTTACATTTTAGCAACAAACAGCATGATAATACAAACTAAACATTGGGATCTTATGTACCGAGAGTCGTACCGCTGAAGAACCGTTTCAGTTAGAGAGTTACAATTCTTGTGTTTCTTTGACAACTTTGGCAAGGTTTTTCCACATTACATGTAGAACAGTTATCACCATCTAAACAATAATAGATAGTGATGGAAACTATTATAAACTTCTTACTTGTTACATATACAAAAGAAACAGTTATTTACTTCCTAACGAATTATTTGATGAATCAGAGTATTCAGAAATTCAGTAATGAATATATAATTCGAGGATCGAAGTTCTTTCACTATTCTTTGTGAAATTATATAAAGCATACAGTGATTTCTAAGTTTGCTATATTCGTCTTGACTGGTAACCTATAAATTGACTTATTTCTTGCTGAAAGAAATAGGTAATCTTACTGTAGCCAGTTCAACGCCGAGTATAACCATTGTTCCATTTTCATATCCCAATCGCTCCACAAGCGCTCCCCCCAAGAGATGGTCCAATAAAACAGCTAGAAAAAGAAACGTACAAAATACCTTAAACTTTCATACGCTGAATTCGAATAGAAAAAACAGATGATTTAAATTGGAATGACTTAGTTATATTTATTATTTGTAACAAAACATACCCAAGACAAATTGCACTGTTAAAGAGACCAGAAACAATAGTTAAGGTCGAGATATCATCTGGGAATCCACGAGATCTGGAAAAACGAGAAATATAAATTATATATTTTCCATAAATTAATGGACAATACGTAGTAATCATTCAAGCCAAAATCCAATCTATAACTTTAGAGATTATAATAAAAGAAGTAACTTTATTTTAACTAAAGAAATTTCACAAACATTTATAGGTTATATAAAATAAAAGGTTTCGCAATAAGAAAAGGAACACTCACTTTTGTAATGAATGCTGTAAAATTTTAAATACAATCTACATGCACTATATTTTTTCAAATGATCTGACAGACAGTAACTTGAGTACATACTGATGACTGTTCCAAAAAATAAACAAGGAAGATCCTCGCTCTCCTGTTACATATTGCACTCATATTATTCGTACTTATTCTTTAAAAGAATTAATTTCATAAATTGGATTTTTATTTGTATCATCAATTTGCATATATAAATCTTACACAGTTGATCTCAAGGCATAGTTGAATCCTATGATTGTTTTCCCTCCAGCTCCGATTCCAAGAAGAACTTGGGCAAATATTACCAACCAGAGGGTACTGCAAATATTAAATTATCATTGTTAGGATAAATATATTTGAAAAAAAGTACTGTAATGCAGGATACCAAATATTTTTTTTACTTTGTATTTGACCTTATTTTCGATGTACAACAGATTTACTATTAAAAACTGTCAATTCTCTAAATATGTAGAAGATTCTTGAGAGTAAGGATGAACATTATATGTTTTATGAAAACACCAGCGTATCTTCGAATATTGTTGAATATTAGTAATTTGAAACAAGCTATATAACATGTTAAGCGAACTTAAATTGCCACATACTTAAAGTGAATTTGCAAATGGAAAACAAACTGATAATTCTACTGATAGGTACCAAACATTTTTCTGATGTGTTTCAGAAGTTTTAGCGTTGCAGAATAATACCGATCATAATTTTTAAATACGATTTCTTCAAGATCCCAAGGATGAATTACGGGCATTGAGAAATATAATCGGTGTACTGGTCACTTGTTCAAGTTCATTGTGATATTTTTGTTTAAACCGATATCGGCCCAGAATGGCCAAATGGTTAAGGCACTTGCCTCGTAATTCGATAGTAGCGGGTCCGAATACCCGTCACACCAATTATGCTTGCCCTTTCAGCTGTGGGGACCTTGTTATGTGACGGACAATGCAACTATTCGTTGGTAAAAGATTAGCCCAAGAGTTGACGGTGTGTGGTGATAACTAGCTTCCTTCCCTTTAATGTTACACTATTAAATTACGGACGGCTAGCGCATATAACCCTCCAGTAAGAAAGAAACTAAACGAAATTATTTTTTCGAATTATCAAATTGGTTATCACTATAAAATTTGCTTCGCATGTTTTGATTGTTTGAAGAGCAAATTCCTTGGTTAAGACTTCAGATAAATGAGTTAGTGTAACTTAGAACTAGAGTTATATCTAAATCTCTAAATTATTTCTTGGTCTACTTAGAGAAAGAATAAGTTTGAAATTACAAATAAACAATATGAGACATAAAACACATTACCGAAATAATGTATAACATGAGATAAATCTTACATTTTCAGAGGAAGAAAAGGTGCAGGTCCAATTAGTAATAAACTTGTTATGCAAATATTGTTGTTTGTATAGAATGGAAGCAAGAATGAAGCTGAAAACAATAAAATAATCTCAGGGCATGTCTGTTTAATTCACCGGAGGTTTATTGTAAATTGCACTTTTATTTTGATCGAAGTGTCAGTTTGTAAATTTGTTTCATAAAAACTGAGTATAATCATTTATCGAAATTTAAATGTTCTTGACTTTTATTTAAACATAGCGGTTACTTTACAATTTTAGTAAATAATCCATCTTTATAAAAGAGATTTATGAGTATAACTGTATTAATAAATTGAATCTGATATACTCACAGTTTTATCATAAATATATCCCCAGACGAGAGTTCCAACTGAATACATTCCACCAGAAACAATAAATATTAGTAACAACCGATGTGCTAGACCAAACTACCAAGTAAACACACAATACTTCAGAAAATGATAAAACTCGTATTCAATAATATACTGTTTGATTTGAGTTTGATATTGCATTGCGTTAATGGTATAAAGTCTTTTATAGATGTTTAAAATGTAATATATAAATATACATAACAATATAAATCTTTTAAAACATTTAGCATCAAAATATATTGTGAATAGTTAGATCCCCTTTTCTCAATTAATGTTCAAAACAAGCTTACAAATTGCAACTAGATAGAAGTTGAAATTGAACTGTGCTTATTTCTGTTTTAACTTTATATTGTAAAACAAAATTTAGAAGAAACTTTCCAGGAAATATCTTTCCGTAGACGTTTAATGTAGTTTAGTAAGAGAAACAAACAATTGGAATAGTCAGAAATAAGTTAGACTTTCTTTTAAGTCAATTGGACAAAACAAAATTACGACGGAAAAGATAAAATCTAATTGATGATTAATTAAACCGATTTTATAATACACTTGAATGAACATGTTTTCAGTATGATATCTCCACTAGATACTAAGGATTTTATGGAACTCAAAGAAACAACGGAATTTAACGTACCTGTCTGATGTGAGGCTCCAATGTAGCGTTATTAAAACTCAGGATAACGAAGGCTGTTGAGACATTTATCATTGCCACAATAAAAGAAGGGTTCAGAAAAATCTTTAAAACTTCACCTTTGTTGTCTTGAGTAGAATATTCTGTTTCAACATAAGAAGAACATAAAATGTAGTGTAACTGACTACGTTGATAATAAAATACTGTGAAATAAAATATTGATAACAGAGAATTTTTAAATCTTATCAATAAAATGAAAGTGGTTCTAAGCAACTTATAAATATGATTAAGTTTGTTTTACAAACCTGTTTATGTATTAACTCAGTCAAACTACCAGAATTTAGAATCTCATAACCGAGAAGTGTGGCATAAATGAGTCAATTATAACAAAATTTAAGTTGACAGCGAAGCTTAATTTATATCACCTGTGTCTGGTAACAAGAAGAACATGATTGCAGATAAACACAAAAGAATCCCTCCAATGAGGAAAAACGGTAACATATAACCTCCAACCTGAAAACCAGAATAACTAATATTGAAAATAAATTAACTAGTTTATTTCTACACATACATACAATATATTTTTTTCTAATTTCTATTATTTTATCTAATATTGAATTAAATATTGAAAATATTGAAACTAATATTGAAAATAAATTAACTAGTTTATTTGTACATATACGTACAATATTTTTTTCTAATTTCTATTATTTTATCTTTTATGCTATTATTAACCTTATTAATAACTCTTCTGCTACTCAAGAACATGATATTTCGTAAGTATATATTCGATTTCTTCTGTACTTGAGTTGTCAACAGTATATATTCTCAAAGCACGAACTGATATGAGATATCTGTAATGACTAAAAAAGATTGATATGAAAGTGTTGGAAGACTTGGACACTTTTCTCTACCATGTTTTGCCGGTTTATTATTTACAGTATTAATAACTTTATTAAGTACCATAAAGTATAATTTTATGTTTTTGTTTTAAACTTGTTAAATACAAGTATCGGTTGAATATATACATTTATAATGGTATAATGTTCAATTAATGGAATGACCTGAGCTTCGTTTCAATTCTTGACTAATAATAACTTAGATAGAAGGGAAAATGATCTGCGTTCAATTTTAAAACCACATTTCATAAATCGAAAAAAGACGTGATGTTCGGAAAATTATCTTACAACTAGTGATATCCAAATTTACTGCTTACAAAAAGTCGAAATGCTAAGAAACTTAAATTCTTTTACAAGTATTATTAGAACATATTTACCCTTATAGAGAGCGCTCCATTACAGGTCCAAGAGTGACACCCAAACCGAATAACATTTCA